>NC_142512.1:45380151-45683181 GCF_057876585.1 Rhinolophus sinicus
CAATGTATGTCATAATTGGAATAATATATGACCCATTTAAGAATGGGTTTAATGTTGTAAAGTTGTCCAAAAAAAGTTTTCAGTAATAATAGCAGTTAAAATAAATTCTGATATAAATGAAGACAAAAAAGTTGGGTAAGCTCATCATTCCTAATTCTCACATTGTTGATGGTGAGACCTATGCTGTGATTAGAACATTGGAAGTTAATCTTAAATTCTTTAGTTAGAGTAATTTTCTACCTTTTATCCTTGTTGCTAAAACGATTTAAAAGCATATATAGGTAAGGTCTGGAAGGAAAGATGGAAAGGCATACCACACTGGATATTTCTTTTTTTATTTAAAAAACTTTTGAATGTTTTGAGTGTTGAGTATTTTTTAGTGTTTAATGTATGTTAAATATCAGCCTAGGTACCCTAGGAGGATTCAAAGCTGCATGCCACATTTAGTGCTCCCAAAGACACCTACGCTCGTCAGGGAGATAGCTATAAATGCATACAATAAAAACACTATAGGAGAATTGGGGGAGCATGAAAGACATGTGAAACCTAATTCAAGGCTACTAGTGGGTATTTTGATGCTCCGTGGCTTTTTAGTCATCTTAGTTCCAAGATTAAGAGGTAGAATACTTCCTCTAAGTAAAGAGATTAATTTGGAAAGTTACAATGACAGCTGCAGTTTTTACAAAGTAGTGCTTGATGGTAGGTGGGGGAGGGATGATAGTGACCTGACCAAGGACAGGGCAGTGGGGATGGAGAGAGGACAGAACGTAGAGATACTTACATATGAGTCTGGTAATAGTGAATTGCTCAGGGAGGGATCTCCCCAGGGGGAGGTCTGTAGAATGTGGAGAGCTTAGTGCAGCTAGGCTCAGAGGTGGCCTCCCTATGTGGTAGTACCTTAGTTGGCAGTGTTTTCTAAGTCTGCTTGTTACCTTACAGGTCCAAGTTTATATGGCATTATTACCTAGAGCTGATCGGACTTTTCAGAACAACAATGGGAAATCTTTATTATCACTAGTTACATCAGGTGTGCAGAACAGCTTCGCCCTGGTACTTGCGTGAGCATTTCATTTACCACTGAAGAAAAAAGGGATTTGAAAGCAGATCATGGGCTCAGTGCAAAGTGCCCCCCACTGTATGATTGAAGCTCTCTAAGCCTCAGTTTTCTCATCTGAAATTCTTTTGCAGTTGTAGAGAAGGTTAAGTGAGTAGATGTGGATAGTTTAGCACTGAGCGTAGCTCAGAGTAAATGCACAATGATTGTTAGCTAATGTTATTAAAATATTGCTTGGTGAATACAGAAATAATAAAAAATGAAGAGGGATGTTCAAACATGAAATCTCTAAAAATGGGGATGGGAATGTCCACAGGGGTAGGTCTGAATCATGGCAGGTTTCACCCACATACCTCCTGAAATCACTCCCCTGGTGAGTTACTCAGCCTCTGATGAAAGTGTGTATTCATCAGGTAGTTTGGGGTAGAAAAAAGGTTGTTAGTCCGAAGGAAAATTTCATCCAAGCCTTGGATGATATCTGACTTTTAGGTTAGGGCGTGATTGTCTTAGAGTTTGAGGTAGGCTGACGCTGTCATGTTTTTCTGAAGCCATACCTTAGTATCTTGTTTCAGATATTCCTTATAGACAGAGAGGTATAAAGATAATAAATAGACCTACCACCCAGCTTAAAAAATAAAACATTGTGAATACAACTATAGATCCTGATTTTAAAGCAAAATTTGTGTTGTTTCTTTGTTACCCAAGTAATATGTGCTCATTACAAGTGATGATTTGGTTCTTTCTAATTTCACTTTCTCAAGAGCCCAGTTTACCAGGAGGAGTTGAGGGTGCCTTTTTTTCCTTACCTCTACCCACCCCCTGTATAGAAATAGTATATTAACAGGGTTTTTGGTTTTTTTTGGTACTGTTTTTATCTATTCTAAACAGGTGAAACTGGACAAGGTTTTAAAGAATCCCACGGAGTAGAGCCTTTGGAAGAGTCAGAAAGTACTAAGGAATCCAAATCGTCATGGAAAGGAGTTTCTTTTGGGAGGTAGCACTCAATGTCTGTGAATTTAATCAAAACAAGTTATGCTTTTCCTTCTAAGAATTAAAATTGCACACAATATACCAGAATGGCAGCAAAAAAACAAACAAAATTAATGTGAAAATTTTACTACTCATATTTTAAACTTCCCTGAGGGAGTTTTAAGAACCTTAAGCTATATACAGTACTTAATTCTCAGCATTAACCACCTATTTATTTTTCAATATTTCCATTCATCTTCAAAGTAGTTTATGTTCCTTGCAAAAAACCTGAAAAGTACAGAAAAATAAAAAAGCAGAAATAAATGAAATCTACCATTTAGAACTAAATAACTGCTTGTTAACATTTTATTGTACTTTAGTCTTTCTTACTGTTTTTTAGTCATATTGTCTATATAATTTTGTTTGCTGCATTTTAAAATTAACACATCAAGTCTTTCCCCAAGGTATTAAACTCTTTATAACCCTTTTAAATCACTGTATAACACACCATTCTTATGTGCATTATAATTTACTAAACCACTTCTCTGAAGTGGAGGTAGTGTTTCCTGTGTTTTTATATATTTTTTAATGTGATACACACTTTTATTCTTCTCCATCCTCCGCAATATCTTTAAGCTGCATTCAGAGTCAAAGAGTATGAATGTTATAAGGCTATTAAAAGTTGCCAAGTTGCTTTCCAAAAAGGCCATGACTGTAACCCCCCAGCAGGATGAAAGTGCTGGGTTACTACGCCCTCATGAACCAATATCACTGACCAATATCAGAGTTTAAAAATTGGTGCTACTTTCAAGACAAAATATAATGTCGTTACAAGTTTGATTGTATTTCTGCTAACTAGAGGTTGAACATGATAATATTCATTTAAACATCTGATTCTGTTTTCTTATGGAGTTTGTCATGGCTTGAAAAGCAGTCAGTACCTTCTTTTTAGGTATAGTACTCTGTGGAAAACTTGTCTTAAAAGAGACCATCATAACATAAATTTCTTGACTCTATTTTTCATTATTAGATTTTTAAAAATAACAAGTGCAACAGTGAAACAATTTAAGGATATATAATGTAAAATGAGTGCTCCACCCAGACTCCCCTCCACTCCACACACTATAGTAACAAGTGTTTATTGTTCTTTGTGTTTAATTCTTGATACTTTATACAGAGCTGTTTCTACCACATATCAATAAAAAAACAAAAACAGATAAGCAGCAAAAAGTGATAAGTGGTAGAAGAGGGTGTCTTTCCCTTTTTCTGTGCATAACAGTGAACAGTCTGAATACTCACAGGCAGGCTGCTTGAAGCAGTTCTCGGGGCTCTCACAGGAAGGGCCTTCTGTGATCATGCTGGGCCCTGAGTAAGTGAGGGTACTCTTTCAGGTGTTCCTTGTCATCTGAGGCTTTGGGCCCCTCTTGGGATGGAGATGAAGCAGAATCCACTGGTGAAATAATTAGACTCGGAGACACAGCACACACCTTTTCTCTAAGAAGTAATGGTGAGTAGTTAAACCTTAAATATCAGTTATTGTTATTCAGCATACAACTATGAAAATGTAAATAACGTTAGGAGTGTTTAAAGTTGAGAAGAATGGGAGAGCCCTAACTGAATTTCAGAATTGAAATTCCAGAATGCCAACATTACCCATAATAATAATTATTACCCATAATATGAACAATTATCTGAAATCAATCAAGTGGGAGTCACAGGCACATGGACAAACAGGTGGATGTAAGTTTGTCCTGTAATATGTAGGACTTGATACGCTGGGAAGAGAATTCTGGATACACCTTAATAGTCTAGTCACATTGAGTGTACTCCTTAGATATAATTTCCTGAACTGGGTAACTCACTTTTTTCATTGTTTCAACCAACAGGTCTGTATATCCAGTGGCAATTTTTCTCCCAGGCTTCAGGCCACATTTCCAACAAACTACTGCTTATACACAGTAAACCTGAATATCTTTCAGGCCTGTTTTGAGCCTCTCACCTTGCCCTCCAACCATCCCACTCCGTCCTGCCCACCTTGTTGCAATGCTCTTCTCTGGCATCATACTGTTTCTTCACAGAGATGCTCTTCCTTTCTATTCCTGGCAAACTCATCCTACAAAGCCCAGTCTCTCCCCCACCTGCCTCAGGCTCTGAGGCTCTGTATTCCTAAAGCATGACCTTCTCACCTTATTTTGGTAACACCATTTTCACATTGCATAGTAACTTTGTCTCTTATGTTAACTGTGAGTTTCAGGGACAGTAGCCACATCATATTCATTCAGCAAAGAACATTTCATAATGATAAAGGGATCAATCCAACAAGAGGATATAACCCTTGTAAACATTTATACGCCCAACGTAGGAGCATCTAAATATATAAAGCAAATATTGACAGACATAAAGGGAGAGATTGACAGGAATACAGTAATAGTAGGAGACTTTAACACCCATTGACATGAATGGATAGATCATCCAGACAGAAAATCAACACAGAAACAGCAGCCTTAAAGCCTGACACATTAGAGCAGGTGGATTTAATTGATGTTTTTAGAATATTTCACCCAAAAGCAACAGAATATACAGTTTCCAAGTGCACATGGGACATTTTCCAGGATAGACAACCTGTTAAGCCACAGAACAATTCTCAATAAATTTAAGAAGATTGAAATCCTATCAGGCATCTTCTCTCTGATCACAATGGTATGAAACTAGAAATCAATTACAAGAAGAAAACTGAAAAATAAACACATAGAGGCTAAATAACATGCTAAATAATAAATGGGTTAACAGTGAGATCAAGAAAATGATCAAAAGATGCCTTGAGACAAATGAAAACACAACGACCCAAAATCTGTGGGACAGAGCCAAAGCACTCCTAAGAGGGAAATTCATAACAATAGACAGGCCTACCTCAAGAAACAAAAATCTCAATCTAACCTTACACCTAAAGGAACTAGTAGAACAAATAAACCCAGAGTGAGTAAAAGGAAGGAAATTTTAAAGATCAGAGAAGAAATAAAACAGAGTCTAAAAAAAACCCAAAAAAACCGAATGATCAATGAAAGCAAGAGCTAGTTCTTTGAAAAGATAACATCGATAAACCTTTAACCAGATTCATCAAGAAAAAGGGGACCCAAAAAGTCAGAAATGAAACACAAATGACAACACCACAGAAATACGAAGGATTGTAATAAAATACTATACACAATTTTATGCCAACAAATTGGACAACCTGGAAGAAATGGATAAATTCCTATAAACACACTCTTCCAAGACTGAATCAAGAAGAAACAGAAAATCTGGACAGACTGATAACTACTAACAAAATCAAATCAGTAATCAAAAAACTCCCAATAAACAATAGTCTGAGGCCAGATGGCTTCACAAGTGAATTTTACCAAACATTCAAAGAATTAACACCTATCCTCAAACTATTTCAAAAAATTAAGAAGAGGGAAGACTCCCAAGCTCATTTTATGAGGCTAGCATTACACTGATTCCAAAATCAGACAAAGACATTACAAAAAAATTATAGGCAAACATCCCTGATGAACATACATGCAAAAATCCTCAATAAAATATTAGCAAACTGAATTCAGCAATACATTAAAAAGATCAAGTGGAATTTATTCATAGGATGCAAGGTTGGTTCAATAACCACAAATCAATTAACGTGATATGCCACATAAACAAAATGAAGGATAAAAGTCATATCAATAGATGCAAAAAAAGCATTTGACAAAATCCAGCATCCATTTATGTTAAAAACTCTCAGCAAAGCCTTTTCACAAAGATGGTGCTGAAAGCCAAGAAGGAAGTCCCTGCCCCTCCCAAAGCCAAAGCCAAAACAAAGGCGTTGAAGGCAAAGAAAGCAGTGCTGAAAGGCGTCCACAGCCACACAAAAGATCCTCACATCACCCACCTTACAAAGGCCCAAAACACCGTAGCTCTGAAGGCAGCCTAAATATCCTCAGAAGAGCGCCCCCAGGAGAAATAAGCTTGACCACTATGCCATCATCAAGTTCCCCCTAACTACTGAGTCAGCTGTGAAGAAAATAGAAGACAGTAATACACAATGTTCATTGTGGATGTCAAGGCCAACAAGCATCAGATAAACAGGTGTGAAGAAGCTCTATGACCTTGAGCTGGCAAAGGTCAACACCCTGATCAGGTCTGATGGAGAGAAGAAGGCATATGTTTGGCACCTAACTATGATGCTTTGAATGTTGCCAACAAAATTGGGATCATCTAAACTGAGTCCAGGTGTCTAATTCTAAACAAAAATTTTTCACCAAAAAACTCTCAGCAAAGTGGGAAAAGAGGTAACATACCTCAACGTTATAAAGGCCATATATGACAAACCCACAGCTAACATTATACTAATGGGGGGAAAGCTGAAAGTGTTTTCCTTCAGATCAGGAACAAGACAAGGATGTCCACTTTCACCACTTTTATTCAACATAGTATTGGTACTCCCAGCCACGGCAATAAGAAAGAAAAGACGTCTATAATGGAAAGGAAGAAGTAAAACTGTCATTTGCAGGTGAGAATGGGTTGCATTTGTTGTGCGGGAGACCCTGCTCGCTGCGCCATTTGTTGTGCGGGGCGGCCTGCGGGGCCTCTGGTCCTGCTCCCCACATAAGAACACAGGATATGGTGAGGCCAAAAAGGAACACCCACGGAGCCATTGGTAGGGGAGTCATACCACTATGGTCTCACTGGAGGCTGGGCCCACCGGGCGTGCGACCTGCTGTCCGCCTTTCCGCCAACCGACCAACGACTCCTCCACTCTCCTCGACTCTGTTCCTCTGCTCTCTTCCGTTCTCCTCGGCAATCCTCGGCTCTCCTCGGTAGCTGCAGCAGTTATACTAGCGGCCAATCGGCTAACCGGCCACAGCCGACGGCCAATCAGCCACAGCTGACGGCCATCCACTACCCGAGCCAGCACCTTTCCACGTGAGGCCGAGAGCCTGTAAACTACTTTCTGGGGCTCTGTCCCCACAAGTTGCATCAAAAATAGATAAATAAAATACCTAGGAATAAATTTAACCAAGGAGGTAAAAGATTTGTACTTGGAAAATTATAAAACATGGGCCGGCTCAGTGGCTCAGGCGGTTAGAGCTCCGTGCTCCTAACTCCAAAGGCTGCTGGTTCAATTCCCACATGGGCCAGTGGGCTCTCAACCACAAGGTTGCCAGTTCAATTCCTCGAGTCCCGCAAGGGATGGTGGGCTCCGCCCCCTGCAACTAAGATTGAACATGGCACCTTGAGCTGAGCTGCCACTGAGCTCCCAGATGGCTCAGTTGGTTGGAGTGCGTCCTCTCAACCACAAGGTTGCCGATTCGATTCCTGCAAGGGATGGTGGGCTGTGCCCCCTGCAATTAGCAACGGCAACTGGACCTGGAGCTGAGCTGTGCCATCCACAACTAAGACTGAAAGGACAACAACTTGAAGCTGAACAGCACCCTCCACAACTAAGATTGAAAGGACAACAACTTGACTTGGGAAAAAGGCCTGGAAGTACACACTGTTCCCCAATAAAGTCCTGTTCCCCTTCCCCAATAAAATCTTTAAAAAAAAAACAAAAACTAGAGTCTGTTTTCCTATTAAAAAAAAAAAAAATAGCCACAGCAATCTTGAGAAAGAATAACAATGGAACAGAATAGAGAACCCAGAAACAAACCCTCACCTATATGGTCAATCTAGGACAAAGGAGGCAAGACTATACAATGGGGGAAAGACAGTTTCTTTAATAAATGGTGTTGGGAAAAGAAGACAGATAACATGCAAAAAAAATGAAACTAGACCCCTTTCTTACATCGTATATAAGAATAAACTCAAAATGGATTAAAGACTTCAAAGTAAGACCCAAAACCATAAAACTCCTAGAAGAAAAATTAGGCAGTAAACTCTCTGACATTGCTCTTAGTAATATTTTTTGGGCAAGGGAAACAAAAGAAAAAAATAAACAAGACTACATCAAACTAAAAAGTTTTTGCACAGCAAAGGAAACCATCAACAAATTGAAAAGACAACCTACTAAATGGGAGAGATATTCACCAATGATACATCCTGTAAGAGATTAATACTGTAGCCAAAATACATAAAGATTTCATACAACTTAACACCAAAAAAAAAAAAAAAAAAAAAAAAATCCAATTAAAATATGGGCAGAGGACCTGAATAGACATTTCTCCAAAGAGGACATACAGATGACCAGCAGACATATGAAAAGATACCATCACCAATCATCAGAGGAATGCAAATTAAAACCACAAGGAGTTATCATCTCAAACCTATCAGAATGGCTATCATCAATGCATCAACAAACAAGTGTTGGCGAGGATATGGAGAAAAGGGAACACTTGTACACTGTTGGTGGGATTACAAGTTGGTTCAGCCTCTATAGAAAACAATATGGAGGTTCCTCAAAATATTAAAAATAGAACTACCATATGACCCAGCAATCCCATTTCTGGGTATTTATCCAAAGAAATCCAAACATTAATTCAAAAAGATATTTGCACCCCTATCTATGTTCATTGCAGCATTACTTACAATAGTCAAGATGTGGAAGCAACCTAAATATCCATTAACACGTTGCGTACGGATCACGAGAATCTTCACGAGGGATTTAAACCCCGCCGTACACAACGTGTTAATAGAGAAATGGATAAAGAAGATATGATACATATATACAATGGAATATTACTCAGCCATTAAAAAGAATGAAATCTTACCATTTGCGACAACATGGATGGACCTAGAAGGTATTTCTCTGACCTAGAATAAGTCAGAGAAAGACAAGTAACATATGATTTCCCTTATATGTGGAATCTTAAAAAAACACACACACACACACAAAAAAAACACACACTCAGATACAGAGAACAAATTGATGGTTGCCAGATATCTGGCAGGAGGTTGGAGGGCTGAGTGAAAAAGGTGAAGGGATTAAGAAGTACCAATTGGCAATTACAAAATAGTCACAGGGATGTAAAGTGCAGCATAGGGAATATAGTCAATAATATTGTAATAACTATATATGGTGTCAGGTGGGTACTAGACTTATCGGGGGTTATCACTTCATTAAGTTACATAAATGTGTAAGCACTATGCTGTCTGTACACCTGAAACTAATATTGAATACTGAATGTAATACTGAATGTCAATTGTAATTGAAAAATTAAAATAAAAATTTTTTAAACCCAAAGAACTTTTAACAGTGCTGGGCTGATTACCATAATTAACATTTACTGTTACTGTAATCTCATCAACTATTTTCATACTTGTTTGTGAATAAATTCTATTGAAAATCTACAAAGGAAAGGGAGTTTGATTCATAAGAAGAAAAAAAACTGAAGAAAAAAAATAGACCCATGTAAAAATGAAGTAGTCGGGTCAAACTGATGACAAATTCAATATCAGGTAGTAGAGAAACTGTGGACCAAGTTATGAAGTTTGAACATTAGACTTCAGGGAGATGGTATTCATGTGAATTATGAAGCCTGGAGGGAGATTCGCATATTTAAAACATTTTGATGTGAAAATGGCTATATTGCACTGGATTGTGGAAAGGGAGAGCATAAAAAAAGATGTTTGCTGATTTTTAAAAGACATCAGGTGAATGCCAAAAATTTACAATACACAGTGTCTTGGAATAAATTGCAAGGACTTTGGTGTCTGTACAAGGTGAATTTTTCTGTATTTAGTGATTACTACGTCAGTTGATCATATTGGTATCAGTGAGTTTTCGGGGTACATTCTCATACCTTCAAAGTGTGGAATAAGTTTATTGTGGAATCTTTCATTCAATGGAAAAGGGGATAAAAAGTCATTAGGAGAGGGGAAATCATGAATCCATTTCCTTTCTGGGGAATTTGTGTTCTGTAGATTTCTAAGGGAGCAAAGTGGATATTTCCTCAATTTCAATAATATTTTAATATAGCTCTCTATGTAATAACATTACAAACCTGATTCAAAATATTAAGCATTCGAAAATTAGACAAAGTATTTGACCTATAAATATTTGATTATGGTACCAGCCAAGATCCCTACCACAGAGATATACCCACAAAACAGCATTTCTACAACTCTGGCATGTTTTTCTAAAGCAAACTAATGAAACACTGTAAAACTTTGCTTTCAAATTGTATAAACGATTCTGGGCTACAGAACTACATCTTGCTATCTGATAGTTATTAAAAGTAGTTGTTATTTAGAGCAATCAGACCAGCATAGTTCTATGATTATGTCATTGCTGAGATTTTTATCCTGGGTACAAAACTCTTGGCTTTTAGTATAACATTCAGCAATAAAAAATTTTACCTTTAATATTTTCTTTTCTAGGTACACAAGGTCCTAACAAAATGCAGTCTGAAAAAGCCTCAACCATACCATGTTCTAAATCACATGAAGTGTTGAACCCTCCTCCTTCATCTAGTCTTTTGCCCAAGAGTAGAACATCCTCTGTTGAAGACAGTGAGTAGTAATGTTATTAGTACTTGGACTGTTGCCATGAGTTGAAGACAATAGTTAGATCCTGGGACAACTGCTGTTGCTAGTAGCCATTTTACTTTTGTTGCTCTACATTTTATGCAGTTTTTTTTTTTTTTTCACATGATCTTATTTGTAAATCTTTGTTATTAATTATGAGCTATGATTTCTTCTTAAGATGGTCTTGCACGTTTTGCACCCACTATTTTATTATCTAAATCCTTTCCTCTCAAAGATTTTAGGACAGTAAGAGTCTCTGATATATTAGTATATCAGTTCGTGATCTTCAAATTATTACTGAATGACAAAATAGTTAACTTGAAAATTATCGTTTCTTATTATCTCTGGGATTTTCATATGGTCAGTATATAAAACCATTGTTAATGGTTACCTTTATAACATGTGGATGAACCATAATTTATATAGTTATTCTTCAAGCCATTTAGAGTTTTTAGTAAATTTTCATTGCTTTTAAGTAACTTTTCAGGGAACATTTTTATAAGAACATTAAAATTGTTTTCTTCCTGATTTAATTAGATTCTTACTTGTTTACTTAAGATGAGTCCTTGATTTAATGTTTTGTGTATGCTTTTCATAAAATCAAGTTTAAAATATATTTCTAAGTAGTATGTGTGAACATGTTTATATAGGTGTGTGTATATATAAGATGATTTATTTCTGTGAGTTTCATTTCTTTAGAGTTTCATCTTAATGCTCATTTAAATTTGTCCAACTAGCAGAAATTCCTTCTGTGGATATGATTCCAAATGCTAGGAAGCTAGGGGAGCCTATCCGATCAGCTATTCCTTTACATCCACCCTACCACCCTTCAGAGCCTCGAGCAACCTGCCCCATAGGAAAAGAATACTTGCGTTCAAGTCACTGCTCTCTTGCCATGAATTCTACTGGAGAAGGCACATTTTCTGTGGTAAGTGGAAAAGTTTGCTTTCGATTGGACAGAAGTCGATAGTACAGATTTACAGAAATCTCTGCTAGAAGAGTAGTCAAAGATAATTGCACTAATCAGAGCACTGTACTTCTTAAAATTTCCCTCTGCATACACCTACATGGTTTTACTCCAGGAATATAGGGACAGGAAAATTATATAAAAAGGGAAATAGTAAGAGCAAAATATATTGAGTGTTTACTTTGTGCCAGGCACAGTTCTGAGTACTTTACAAGTATTGAATAATTTACTCTTCACAACACTTCTGGAGTAGGTACTATTTTTTTTCTCATGGGGAAGCTGATAGAGGTTAAGTATCTTATCTGAGGTCACACAGCAATTGTAGAGTCAGAATTTGAAGTCAGGCATTCTAGCTTCAGAACCTATATTATATGTCCCTAATTAAATAATTAAAAAAAATTTTAAGTGTAAAAAGTGTGAAAAATAACCTTTTATCTCTGTTTCTATTATCCAGATTCAACTGTTAATATCTTGGCCTATTTGTGTCTACTCTTTTCTTTGAAAAAGAAAAATCCCTTTTTATACAGTCAACCTGTCCCTATCTTCCTAGAAGCAATAGGCAGGTATATAAAAAGGGTGAATTTATAAATAATGATACATTCTCATTTTTAAAAACTCAAACAATGCAGAAAAAGTAAAGAAATGAAATAAGCATCATTAGCATTACATGATGATCATTTAAACATTCTGTGCATCTATTCAGATAGTGTGGATATATAAAAAATAAAGAATGGTGGAATAACGGTTACATTTGGGGAGGTAGAAAGTTACATTTGGTAGAAGGGCTTATTGCCGGTAATATTCTATTTCTTGACCTGAGTGGCAGTTAAGTGGGAATGTTCATTTTGAAGTAATTCTTGAGCAGGACACTTAAACTTCAATTAAAAAGTTTTTTTAAAATGTGATTATATTACAGATATTTACTAAAGAGTATTAAATTTAACTTTACCTTAATAAAATACTGAAGTAAAACTGAAGAGATTGTTAAACATCAAATGTTTCTTCACCACAAGAAATATTTCCATAAGATTCCCTCTAAGGTTAAATAAGTTGTTAAAAATGTTAAGAGTTTATATTCGTATTTTGGGAGGTTTTGTCTTTATTTCAATTTTGGAGTTTCTACTGACTTCTTGATAATGACTTTAATACTTTCCACTTGTGATTTGATCGTTTTTTTCATTGTCCAGGTGTTGCCATAACCCCTGAATTTTCAAATTTGCGAACACTCGTGTGCCTTTATATTTGAATAGCATCCCGAGCCACACTTTTTCTCTTGAGTACAAGTTTATAGACATTGCTCCATTCCTTTGGCATTGGGGATCAATAGAGTGTTTTGACAAATGTGTTTTTAAAAAAGCAAAACATAGGGAATGAAGGGACCTAGCTTTGTGCAACAGGTCCTCCCTTTCCCCACACCCAAAATATTATTTTTATGTGTCGTCTTTGTAGTTTTTTCAAGTCAATTTTCTCTTGTTTTTAATAGGAACCAGATGATAGGATTTTCTTAACTTCCAAGTTGCCTAAAGATAGTAAACAGGGAATGTATCCAGCTCAAGTCCAGGGGCCTAGGACAAGGAGGTCTCCCAAAGATAAAAGGTAACATTACTGCAGGCTTCAATGTTTCCAATCTGTTTGCAAAGGGATTTGAAGAGTTAGGGGTATATTCTCTATTAGGGGTATATTCTCTAAACTTAGCTATAAAGACCAGTACGAAATATTTGTTAAAGGACATATTACAGGTGTTTTGAATTAAGCAATATACACTTGGCTACTTACATGTCACATGGTCACTTTTATTACAGATATGAAAACAGAGCTGCAGTCTCATCGTGGGATTCACCTTTCTCCCAGAGGCCAAGAAATAGGTTAACAGAACAAGAACTACATGCAGTATCAGAGAAACTCTCTCAACGGCTCTCCGAATTAGATTGGGCAAGTCTTGTTTTTTATCTATATTGAGACTGCCATAGTTGGTGAGCATTTAAGTGATCTTCCAATTGAAAGTGAAAGCTAAGCCAAGAAACTGGAAAATTATCTGTCTTAGTTGCCGTGAAAATCTTCCCTAAGTTAGACAGGTAGGACATAGGATAAGAAATGATCTCCTAGCCTTTCATGACATAACTAAATTTGGTACAGATTCATCTAAATTTTTATTGAATTCTGATGAAGACCAATCATTTAACATAAGTGATTACATTAAACCATTTATCTTTAGATACATCTATATAGTTTCCCTTTGTCACTAGACAGATTTGTTATAAAATTAGATGGATCTTTGATTCTCACAAAATACAGAATTACAGTTTGGGGGTTATCACTGAGTAAATGTGTTAAGTCCCTGTGTGACTTACTCTAAAGTTTATTGAAACTGAACAGTCCACAGCACGGATACACAGTCTTTAGAAACCAAACATGCGTAAGCATCTGAAAACTTGTTATTAGTGCCAGATTATCAGAGGAAGCTTTCTAAAGGTTGTATCTGTCTATTCCTTCCAACTTGCATTCTGCTGAAATCATTGAAGATGCTGAAAATAATTTTCTTAACAGATGTTAAAAAGTGCCCTGGGTGATCGAATTAAAGAAAAGACTGACTACAAAGAAGAAGATACTGGAAATGAAGAGGTGGAGAGTGGAAATTATGAGACACTGTCTCAGCACAGTGACAGCATCATGGAGTGTGGGCCGAAAAAGCGCAGGCCAGGTACCTATCCCAGAGAGGCCAGGAGGAATACCTCCCAGGGCACCACGGAGGCACTGTCACATGTTTATAATGACTGGCTTTCTCATTTTAAATACTTCAGAAATGTATATGAAAGGATAAAAAATAATACCTATATTACTGTATCTTCACCAATTATATTTGCTTTTGTGTTGAGATCCCCTCTGTCCTTCCCACAAGCCCATTTTTTTTCCTTCTCTCAAAGAAACTACTCTAAGTTTGTATTTTTTTTCCTGATTCCTGTTTTTATTTTTATTTCCAGTTTTACTGAGATATAATTGACAAATACTATTGTATTTGTTCAAGTTGTGCAACATAATTGAGAGAGACAGCACGCGTGCAAAATGATTACCACAATAAAGTTAACATCTATCACTTCATATAGTTACAATTTTTTTCTTGTGATAACTTAAAATCTAATCTCTTAGCAACTTACAAATATGCAATACAATATTGTTAACTATTGTCACCACAATGTACATTATATCCCCAGAACTTATAACTGGAAGTTGGTTTTTGACCACCTTCACACATTTCACTTACCTCCCAACCCCTACTCTGGCGCTCGCCAATCTGTTCTCTGTATCTATGAGTTTGTTTTTATAGGTTCCATATGAGTGAGATCATACAGCATTTATCTTTCTCTGATGTATTTCATTTAGCATAATGCCCTCAGTGCTCATCCATGTTGTCACAAATGGCAGGATTTCCTTTTTATGGCTGAATAATATTCCATTGTGTATACACGTATATATATATATATAGCTATATATATATATATATATATATATATATATATATATGTATATGTATATGTATATGTATATATATATATATATATATATATAAAGTGTGTGTGTGTGTATATATATATATATATAATATATATACACACACATTTTGTATATAAAATATATATATAAAATATATATACATCACATTTTATTCATCCATTCATGTGTCGGACAATAGGTTGTTTCCATGTCTTGACTGTAAATAATGCTACTATGAACATGGGGGTGCAGATACCTTTTTGAGTTAGTGATTTCATTTCACTTCTGAACACATATATCCATATCCAGAAGTAGAATTGCTAGGTCATATGGTAGTTCTATATTTTATTTTTTTAGGAATTTCCATACTGTTTTCTATAATGGCTACACCAATTTACATTCCCACTAACAGTACACAAGTGTTCCCTTTTCTCCCCCTCCTCTCAAACACTTGTCTTTTTGATAGTAGCCATTCTAACAGGGGTGAGGGGATATCTCGTGGCTTTGATTTGCATTTCCCTAATAATTAGTGATGTTGAACATCTTTTCATATGCGTGTTGGCTATCTGTATGTCTCCCTTAGAAAAATGTCTATTCATATCCTCTGCCCATTTTTTAATTGGATTGTTTAGTTTTTTGGTGGTGTTGTATGAGTTCTTTATATATTTGGCTATGACCCCTTATTGGAAGTATCATTTGCAAATATCTTCTCCCATTCCATTGGTTGCCTTTTTGTTCTGTGGATGGTTTCCTTTGCTGTGCAAAAGCTTTTGTTTGATGCAATCCCATTTGCTTATTTTTGTTTCCGTTTTCCTTGCCTCTAGAGTCAAGTTCACAAAAACATCACTGAGACCAATGTACAGAAGCTTAGTGCCCGTGTTTTCTTCTATGTTATTGTTCTAGGTCTTACATTCAAGTCTTTAATCTGCTTTAATTTTTGTGTATGATGTAAGATAAGGGTTCAGTTTGATTTTCTTTGCATGTGGCTATCCAGTTTTCCCAAAACCATTCACTGAAGAGACTTTCCATTCTCCCTTGTATATTATTGGGTCCTTTGTCATAAATTAGTTGCCCATATATGTGTGGGTTTATTTCTGGGCTCTCAATTCTGTTCCATTGGTTTGCATGTCTGTTTTTCTGCCAATAACATACTCTTCTGATTATTATAGCTTTGAAGTATAGTTTGAAATCGAGGCGTGTGAACCTCCAGCTTTGTTCTTTTTTCTCAGAATTACTTTGGCTATTTGGGGTCTTTTGTGGTTCCATACAAATTTGAGGATTTGGGGTTGTATTTCTGTAAAATGCCATTGGGATTTTGATAGGGATTGCAGTGAATCTATAGACTGCTTTAGGTAATATGGCTATTTTAACAATGTTAATTCTTCCAATCCATGACAACAAAATCTCTTTCCATTTTTGTGTCTTCTTCAATTTCTTTCAACAATGTCTTGTAGTTTTCAGTGTACAGGTCTTTCACCTCCTTTCTTAAGTTTATTCCTCTTTTATTCTTTTTTATGTGATTGCAAATGAGATTTTTTCTTTCTAATGCATTCTTCATCTCATTTAACGAATTTGTTTGGTTATTTTTTTATAGTTTCACTCTCTTCGGTTAAGTACTCCTGCTCATTAATTTTATTCCTGGGCTCAATGAACTGCCTTTCTCAGTTTTCTTGTTACCTTGTTGAGTTTTTTCAAGACTGCTATTTTGAATTTTTATCATTTATTTAGATTACAACCTTCCATGACTTTGAATTTGGTTTCTAGAGAATTGTCATTTTCTTTCCGTGTTACCATCTTACCTTGGCGGTTCATGCTGCTGGATAGGGTTGTTCCTCTGCGGGTACATCTGAAGTAGTGATTACCTTTCTTGTTTCTTTTTGATTTAAACAATTCAGCAGGTTGATAATTAGAGGTCTTTCTTTTGTTTTCCATTAGGTGGTGCTATAGCACAAGTTTTTGTTTTCTCTTACCTGTGCTACTTGTGTGTCTGCTGTCATGGTTGGTGGGGTGTAGCTATGGTCCCAGGAGTCGCCAGCCGCCTGGGTGACTGGGATGGTGGGTGTCCCTGCTGTGTCTGGGTCACCTGGGTCTTGGGTCATCACCATCATGGTGAGGAGATGTGTCCTGTAGTGGGGAGTGGGTTTGTGAGCCCACCCCACTGCTACCTGGATCCCTATGGCTGCTGGTGCCACTGTACTGTGTGGCCAGAAGGCTGTAGACACGTCTCCACTGCTGCTACTGGGCTCCACTGCAATCAGGGGAGGAGCCAGATTATCAGGTGCCGACACTGCCTCTGCCCCTCTTACCCTCTGCCAGGCCATAATGCGTGGGTCACAACCCAACTTCTCCACACTGTTGTGTTAACTGGGGCTATGGGCTGCAGGCACCATCCCCATGCTTCCCAACCCTGCCTCCCCTACACATTCCAGTATGCCTACCTTCAGATGTACCAATGTGTGGGTTTCTCAGGTGTGGCCGTGTGTTGAACAGAAGAACGTTTGCTGGGTTATAGATCTGACTAGTTGTAGATTTAAGGGTAGATGCACAGGGGTCTTCTCACTCAGTCATGATGCTAATGTCACTCCTATATTGCCATCTTGAGCAGGAACCCTCTTACCCCTGTTTTTATACTTTAATGGCCTCTGTGTTGCCTGTCTAAATATGCTATTTTATGTTTTTTTAAATTTACATAGATACTGGGTATGTTATTCTGCAATTTGTTTTTGTTAACATTGTTTTAGAAATCTATTTTGATATTTATAGAGATCCAGTTCGTTCATTTTAACTACTATGTAACTCAGGTCATACAACGGTACCCCTTTTATGTTCGTATATATATTTATCACCATTTCCCCTATTGTAGGACATGTAGATTGCTTCCAGTTTTCATAACTACAAACAATTCTGCAATGAACAACCTATACAACATGTACAAACATTTCTCTAGGGTCTACATCTAAAAGAATTACTAGACCATGGGGTTTACACTTTTTCACCATTACCAAATTCCCCTCCAATGTGACTGTACCAGTTTATACTCATATCAACAATGCATGTCAGTTTCTGGTTTGCCACATCTTTGCAGATACTTCCTACTATTTGTTCATATTCAAGTAATTGTCCTGTCCCCCACCAACTAAAATTCTGCGTGTTTTCCATTCACTTTTATCTCCTTTGGCCATCCTTATTTCTCTAGAAACAGCATTTCGCATCCAAAATTTCCTTAACTTTTTCAGTTGTTTTTATACTCCAAGAATACTTTTTCCTTCTCTTGATTATTTCATCTCTCTTCCTTTAAGCTTGAGTCAGGTAATCTCTAGGAACCCTAACCCAGTAACCTACATATTTCTTTTACTGTACGCATACATACGGTATCGCATTTTGAAAACACATTATCAGTTAAAATGTCATTTTAATTAGCTCTTCAGTTTCTAAAAAAGAATACATTGTGGCTATAGTAAAGTCACAAAAACATTTAAAATAGATTGTGCAATTCAGTTTTTCTTGATATCTTAGAATTCTAAATGAATTTGGAAGATTTGAATTAAAAGAGTGAAAAGAGAAATAAAAGCTCAGGGAAATTTGAATTCTCTGAGAAAATTTAGACAAGTATCAAACTAATTTCCTTGATCTTAGAGCTATATTAAATTATTTGCTTTTCCAAAAGGCAGTGAGTCCCTCTCTTCACAACTATTAGATGTTCAAGCACACCTATAAACAATGGGATATAAAAAGGTTTGTGGAGAGATGTGTTTTGTTAGATCTCTTAGGCAGTGTGGAATTAGGAGAACTAGATCGCTAAGCAGGAAAGAATCGGGATTGCTTAGAAAAAGCTAAACTACGTTAACTTTTGCTTATATGAGAATAAGATACACACACACTTACGTCCCATCTCCTTAGGACCTAGATAGGTAAAAGGATAGCAGACATACATCTCATAGAATTTAACATTTTTTTTCTTCCTCCACCACTGAAAGCACTTAATAAAAGCCTTTTTACACAGTAGGCATTCCACATTTTGCTCCATTTTCAACCCCAAGTTGAATGTAGAACCTAAGTACTTCTTTGAGACAGTGCACATTTATGTGCATTTGTCTGTTTACTTGGTCTGACTAAACATACAAATACAAATTAATCATAGGAGAGCGTACATTTAGAGTACACTTAGCACATTCATAGTCACTTTTTTTGGATTTGGTGAAAATCAACTATTTGGTTTCCAACTTAACATTTCTCGCTGTCAGGAATTAATGGTCTCTTCTGTATTGTAGGACTTGCCATGCATAGAAAGCCACCCTACAGATCTCATTCGCTCTCTCCATCTCCAGTTAACAAAAACAAACAGCTCCATATGGAGAGAAAAAGGCAGCGAAAGCCAAAAGAAACAGATACCCGCCGACTGCAAGCAAAGGTACATCCCATCTCTTGACTACCATTGGGCAGCAGGCGTATCATTTACTCTCAGCCAAATGCTACAGTGAACATGCAGTTGATTAAATGCATTTAATATTCTTGAGCTGAGTAGATGACAGAAAATTATGTGATACAGCTTTTATGCCCCCAATTAGGGAGCAAAACACTTGTACTCATGAAATTTTAAGAAAACTAACCTTGTCAGATATAGCCCAGTGCTCCAGTAGATTAAGAAAGAGTAGATCAGTAAGAGTTGATATTTTCAGAGAGAGAGCTTCAGAGATGAAAATTTGAGGTAGATCAAATGTGACAGGCCACTTGAGTTACAGATGGAGTGAAAGTGCCCAAGACAGGAATAAGAGGAGGTGGTTAGGATTCAACAAGGAGAATGTATGATTACCAAGAAAGACTTCCTGCTATGGAATAAGGATTTTGAAATGTGACATAAATTTAGAACACTTGTTTGCTATAGTATGTTTTATAATCGTGAAAAATTGAAACTAATTCAGATGTCTTGCAATAACATCAACTCAGTATGTAACTTCCACTCAAGGGACTATCAAAATAATTACAAAAAAAGAAAAAAACACACACACACATTATGTAAATTTCATTCTATGTCCCAATTACACAACTGTTAATGTGTATTTGTGATACATACAGAGCCTGAAAGGAACTTTAAAAAAGTGAATGGAATGGCAGGATCTTAAGTGAATTTTTTTCCCTTCATTTTCATTTGCATATGTTTTTAATAGCTATAATATCATATGGCCTTTTCCTCTGTAGGCAATAACTGAAGCATTTGAAAGGGAACTAAGAAGAAATAAAGTTCAAGACAATATTGGACCTCTAGGAATAAATGAGGAGGAGGAAACAGTGGGTAAAAGTCTCTACTGTAATAAATGCCATTTATCAGATCAGTGGAAAGTATAGAGATGACCTTTTTAAAGGAAAAGAGAAGCAACAGGACTTTAATCATTAGCTCCTTAGAAAAAGGCAGGGTTTCACTTCACGATACGGGATTTTTCCTTATTCATAGGGTAGCCAAGTTGCTAAAATGTGGCGACACAGTACACCAAAGAATACTTCCTACGCAAAACTTCCCTCGGTTTTTAAGTTCTATTGCTTAGCAGTTCACGAAGGGTTTAAAAGATGGTCTGGGCTGACAAGTTAAAGAGGGTAAGAGAAGACAGGAAATCTCACTTCTATGCCTGGTTCGTAGAAACCCAAAGCATTAAGTTTTCATTGCCTTTCAAAAGGATGGTTACAGAAACGAAATGAAAGCATGGGAAAAATGCTTATGCTAAAATGTTTATGAACAAAACTGGATATAAAATACAGTATGGTTACAACTAAACATTGTTTCAGAACTTTTTAAATGTACATGGAAAAAGTTGTCAAACAAACAACATCAAAACATTAGTAGTTGTATTTAAGGTGTGAGACTATGGTAACTATGAAATTTGAAAAAGATTCAGTGCTTTTTCAAATTCCAAAGGATGCCAGAAGCCAAAAGATGCATTTTACTTAGAGTACTGTGTTTCCCCGAAAATAAGACCTAGCCGGACAGTCAGCTCTAATGCATCTTTTGGAGCAAAAATTAATACAAGACCCCGTCTCACATTATATTACGTTAGATAAGACCCGGTCTTATACTATAGTAAAATAAGACTGGGTCTTATATTTATTTTTGCTCCAAAAGACGCATTAGAGCTGATTGTCCAGCTAGGTCTTATTTCTGGGGAAACACGGTAGATAAAGACTAACCAGATTTTAGAAGGTGGTTTGGCTGGAGATTAGTTAGCTATTTTTGGCAATATGTAATATTTAAGATGATGTATAAAAGTTATTAGACTTCTCTCATTTCTATTCTGTTTTATATCTGCTTCTAAGGAAAAAATATACAGAGAAGTTGTTCATAAAGGAACTCCAAAACGTAGTCAGCCCTGGAAGATTTACTCTAGAAACACCACAACTCCAAGTCCAAGAGGTGGCCTGCCAAAGCCAAATAAAGCAGTTCCAAGTAAGAACCACAAAATTGTATTTTATGGAAAACTGGCATCCTTTGAAAGTGTGTGCTACATTCCAAGGACACACAGCACTGAAAACTAACATCCACCAGTTAGCTGGAGAAAGTTCCCTCCTTTATCACTGCCATATGCTAGATTTCTGTAGAGAGAGATAAAACTCTTAAATAAGGCATTTACTTAAAACCTTTAAATAATATCTTAGGGAGGCCTATATCCTGGCACCAAAGGAATGCTAGTGCCACTACCTGCTGCTCCAGCTTTAGCTTTCCTCGGCTCACTCATGCTGGCTGCCTGTTCTTTGTTTCTGGGAAGTTGGTAGAACCAGAGGGGTGCTCCAAAGCAAGCAGATGGCCTGTCCAGCTCCTGTTATATTGACAGTTGGTGCCAGTGAGTATTAGAGTCCTGTTACAAGGAAAATGAGGTCATGTGAAATGCCAGGGTGCAGTTTCAAAGACTGCTGGCCTAACTACATCCCATCCGACAGAGACTTTGCTCCCAGTAGGGCTGAGGGGTCTGACCACACACACAGCATCCACCCCAGGCGCTGAGTCAGCTGAGCAGTTAGGTTCTGATGGACTTCACAAGACCAGCTTGTCATCAGTCAGAACTGTTGAGCTTATTTTCATCCGTACCAGTAGTTGGCTTACCCTGATCAAAGAAGGAATGCAAAAGCAATAATATACTTTTAGAATTGCTCTTTTCAGGGTCAGAACTGCATCACTTAGATAAGCTTTGATCTATCAGGAAGGTGGGATGAGAGTTCTTATAAAAAGCGATCAGCAAGTTTTTCAGAGGAAGAGCATTATTTTTTTACCTTGCAGTGAAAGTAAACGAACACAGTCTCCTGCCCCTGATGCTTGAGCAGTTTCCATTTCTCCATGTTTCGGGCCAAACACTAAGCAAAATGTGGAAACAGCAAATTGCACAGGTTGAACAGCTCAAAAAAGATGCACATAGAGAAAATCGATCAAAGAAGAAACTCCAGGATGAAGTAAGTTAACTGTCAAGCATAGGAATATAAAGCAGAAAAGGACAGAGCTTATTATCCTTGAGAATTATTAGCATTATTAACCTCCTTCCCTTTTGTTCCCCTTAAAGATAGAAGAAGCCTTAAGAAGGCATGACCTGCTTACTGCACTTGTCAAGAAAGAATATGAACATAACAAGAGACTGGTATGTCAAAAGCCAAGTTGGGTATTATAATTTTGAATTTTATTAATTTTATTTGTACCAGCTGGGCAATAGTCCCACAGACTGTTACCTCTAACACTTGCCTGTGGAAGCAACTAGGACTTTAACCAAAATTGATGAGTGGGGAAGGTGCTAGGTGCTTTACATACATAGTTTCATTTAGTCATAATGGAGACATTTCCTATGAAATGAAAAACCTGAGGCTTTGAGATGTTAACTTGCCCTGGATCCCACTGTAATCAGCAAGGGGGTATGGTTGAGATTTTAAGCCAGGTCTCTCTCTACCTTCATAGCCCCTCAAGGTACCACATGGTTTTAACGGGGTGCTTTTTGTCCTTTCCTTTCTCTGGTTTCGAGTAGACAGCTGAGGCAGTTTACCAGCCTCCACTGTAATTTGGATCGAGAATCGTACGTTATCTTCTGTTAAGTATAATGAAGGGAGAGGACAGAGGTCAAAGACAATATGCCAGAAGAAGAGCTTTTAAGACCCCTGGTTGAATGTAGAGTGGAAATAAACAGTGAGAACTATAATCCAAACAATTCCAAAGGAAAAGCCATCTGAGGAACTGCCTGGGGTACTCTGGTCTGGAGGAAAAGAAAACAATTACCTAAACACCTATCTGAAGGCTGTATGTCCATGACCTCCTTCCATCCTCAGTACTTTGTAAGAGATTATCTAATTTCCATTGTTTTGACAATACTCTTGGTAACTCAAGTTTTGCTTGGAAGTCGGAGTGCCATTTTTCTACTCTTCCTAAGCTGGCATTTGGGGGTGGCTTAGGTGCCACCTGGTGGGCCAGGGAGATGAGATCCTCCTCAATCCCACCAGGCTCACAGCTGCTCTCTGTAGTAGTGGGGCCCATTTGGCAGCTCTTAGGTCCGAGGTGACAAACCTACCAGAGGCTAGAGGGCTTCTGGGGGTTGACGGTCTTTCATACTCTATGCCCAGGCAGTAAGCCACTCGTCCTCCATACTTGGCTTACTGCTCGAAGACACTGTGATGGGGAGTGGGCAGATGAGAATGCTGGAGTCTGTCTTCCTCTTGTCCTTACCTTTTCCCCTTTCCCTTTCTTAGCAAGATTTCAAGGACCGCATTCACAGGCAGAAGTTGACCCTATCCAAGATAAAAGAAAATCGGCAGCAGAGTGTTCGAGCCCGAAAATATTATGATGATTATAGAGTTCAGTTGCGTGCAAAAATGATGAGAATGAGGACCCGGGAAGAAATGGTAAATATGACTTTTCTAACTCTGATAAGAAGGTGAATTTTGTCTGTTACCTTTCAGGACCACCTTGTTTGTGACTCTTGTGCCAATTTGAACCCCAAATCCAAATGCAAGTCCTAAAACGCTGGTTATGAGTGCAGATTTGGCCGCACCTTGTGTATTCCACCATAGAGCATCTCAGTGTGTTCTCAGTCTCCACTGTGCTCATCTTACTGTGAGGTCTGAATCCTCTCTGAGCGCCTGCACATAGGGACTTCTTCCATACAATTGCTTTCACGGTTTGGGAATACATCATCAGAAACAGGAACTTAAGGTATCACTACATGACCTAGGTTTCCACATAAAATCAGGAAAATAACATAGGACAGATGTGCTGTGAGGTGTTTCCACAGAGTATTTGCTGTCTCATCTTAATCAAGCTGAAATGCTTAATATTTTGGGATTTCAAACTGGCAATAAATTTCATCCTGAGAGTAAAACATTAAGGTAATTATAGTTAACTGGGCTAAATACTCTGAAATGGGTCGTACTATTATCCTCCTTTCTAGAATATACTACAAAGACTTTTAGAGGTTAAGTAATTTGACTAATGTAATAAGGTAATGAATCCATGGCTACAAGAACCAGTACTTTGATCAAGAATTCTTAATAATCAATAGAGGATACGTGGGCATATCCAAATCCTTGGAACAGTTTGTTTTCCTGTGGCCTGGTGAGAGGATAACCACGTCACCCTCAGTTATGCACAAGTGTAGATAGTTTGTTTCTTCTGCTCTGGCGTTCTTGCCCAATATATGTAGCTGCTTGAGATACCTTCTCTGAAAGCAGTAAAGACTCTTTGGGATACAGGAAAAAGATGCTGAAACACCATTAGTCATTAGGGAAATACAAATCAAAACCACAATTGGATACCATTCCCATCCACTAAGATGGCTGAAATAAAAACGACAAGTGTTTTGGCAAGGATGTGGAGAAGTTGGAACCCTCTTGCCGTGCTGGTGGGGTTGTAAAATGATGCAACCACTTTGGAACACAGTCTGGCAGTTCCTCAAAAGAGCTACCATATGACTCAGCAATTTCACTCCTAGGTATATATCCACACAACCTGTACACAAATGTTCGCACAAGCATTATTTATAATAGCCCAAAAGAGGAAACAAACCAAATGACCATCAACTGATAAATGGATAAACAAAATCTGATATATCCATACAGTAGAATAATCTTTGGCAATAAAAAGAAATGAAGTATTGACACATGGTACTATATAGGTGAACCTTGGAAACTTTATGCTAAATGAAAGAAGCCAAATACAAGAGGTCACATAGTATGTGATTCCATTTATACGAAATGTCCAGAGTAGGCGAATCTGTAGACATAGAAAGTAGACAAGTGGTTGCCAGAGGAGGGGAGAACGGGGACTGGCTACTGTTGGGTATGGGGTTTCTTTTGGGAGTAATGAAATGTTCTGAAATTGGCGGTGATGGTTGCACAACTCTGAATGTATTAAAACCACTGAATTAATACATTTTAAAAGGGCGAATTTTATGGTATGTGAATTATATCTCAATGAAGCTGTTATTCTAAAAAAAAATCCTTGTGAAATACATTAAGTATATACCTCCAGTTGGGTGAAATGATTATATTCTTCCATGAAAGTTCAGCATAAATTAATTTTTCTGACTAAATTACTGACAGATATTTAAGAAACTGTTTGAAGAAGGTTTACAAATTCAAAAGCAAAGATTACGTGACCTAAGAAACTATGCCAAAGAAAAGCGAGATGAACAAAAGAGACAGCACCAGAATGAACTGGACTCCATGGAGAACTACTATAAAGACCAGGTGGGTTCACTGCTGCTTGTTTATGCTCGGACGTGCTTGATCCTGACCACCCTGGCAAAAGTCAGCTTAGCCTGCGAAACAATAAACCTCCACATATTAATTCAGAACTTGTCACTATATAGGTTAGACTGACACCATTTGAAATTTAAGGTAAAATAAGCTGGCCCTTGACCATTGTATAGAATTTATACTGCCCGATTTCTGTTAAAATAAAGATTTTAAGCCTATGAACATTAAGTATAAGATTTGTCTGTATATTTGGACTACAGACAAATAAGAGATTTGTTTTCTTCCTTGTAAACAGTTTTCATTGCTGGCAGAAGCCATATCCCAGGAACGTCAAGAACTCAGAGCCAGAGAGAAATCCCAGGCCCAGGTAATAATTAACAGGATAGAAATCATTTGTTTATATTTTTAGAAATAAAAAACTGTATTATACTTTAAAGGGAATGGAGAGAATACTAGTAAGAAGATCCATCTATGATCCCAAACATTCACTGTGTGATTTTAACTTTACCTGTTCAGGTCTCCGTAAGAGCTGCTGTTAAATTACTAAAATTATTACAGATGCTTGATGAGATGGAAGGTGGAAAGGGAATAAAAACAGATGAGGCCTTGAATGTATGTTGTGAATAGCAGGATGATATGAATTCTCTTTTAGACATTATATAAGGTGAAGAGGGAGCTGAGATCTAAGATGGAGAAGGAAATTCAACAACTGCAGTACATGATAACACAGAACGATGATGATGCTTTCTTCCGGGAATTGGAAGCTGAGCGCTTCAGATCGCGGCTTCATCTGGCTTCCTTTCAGTACAGTAAAAATCCCTTCCCATGACGCCAGACTTCCTTCTTAAGTGACATTTCTGGAGGACTTCACCAGGGCAGAGCTAGAATTAAACCATTCAACTATCTAAGCCAGAAGAATCATTTTAAACGTCTTATCTATATATTCATTCCAATACTTTTGATGAAATCATTTTTTAAATAAAAATTGTTTTCTTAAAGTTTACTGCTTTTGAATTTATGACCTAAAACCTTAAAAGGGGGGAAGTAAAGCACACATTCTTCATTAGTCATATTTGTACTAAAACAATTAACAAGCCTTGACTGAGCAGTCAGCTCCTGAAACCAATTGCTGTAGGTCAACAGAAACAGTAAAACACAGCACTTGAGGACAAAAACAATCTCTAATTCAAAAAGCGGGAAGAAGTGTGAGCTTGTCATCAAAGGCAGGACTTAAGGTTAAATCTTGAAGACAGAGGTAAGTGTATGTAGCTTTTTCACATGGTGGCTAGGAGATGAGAATTTATGCATTATGGCTTCTAGTGGTTGATAGAGGACAGCATGAGGAGACGCGAAGGGTGCACAGATCTAGATAGATAATCTACAGTACATTCTTGAGTAAAACGAGCGAATCTTTATGCAGTGATGCTGTTTATTTTAAAAGCTATGGTATGAGTGGTTATCATATATACGAGGTCAGACAATTAAGTTCACCTCTTTTGATATCAGAGGGATTATTCATTACGAATTTGTACCAACTGGACAGTTAACCAAGTTTACTATTTGGAAGTGCTGAAAAGGCTGTGTGAAATAGTTAGATGAAAATGACCTGAACCTTTCACCAGCAATTCATGGCTCTTGCATCACGACAATGCACCAGCTCACACGGCACTGTCTGTGAGGGAGTTTTTACCCAGTAACCAAATAAATGTATTGGAACACCCTCCCTACTCACCTGATCTGGCCCCCAATGACTTCTTTCTTTACCTGAAGATAAAGGAAATATTGAAAGGAAGACATTTTGCTGACATTCAGGACATCAAGGGTAATACGACAGCTCTGATGGCCATTCCAGAAAAAGAGTCCAAAATTGCTTTGAAGGGTGGACTAGGCATTGGCATCAGTGCATAGCTTCCCAAAGGGGAGTACTTCGAAGGTGACCATAGTGATATTCAGCAATGAGGTATACAGCACTTTTTCTAGGATGAGTTTACGACCTTAATTGTCTGCCCTCATATAATGCAATATAATCAACAGAATATAGAAAAGGACTGGGAGAATAGTTCCCCCAAAATAGTAGGTACAACTCTGAGTGGTTGATTAAACTTTCAGTCTTTGCTTAACATACTTTAATGCTATTTGAATTTGCTAAAACAAGCATAATGATGCTTTTGTGATTTTTTTTAAATGGTGAATGTTTTAGAAAGAGTCTTAAGTTTTCAGTTCTGCCAGCTCTTTACCAAACTCAGAACTAGGAATAACCAATAAGAAGAATGGGTGAAGGCATTTATCAGGGAAGGGATAGGATTGCTAAACAAAGATCAAAGAACAGGAGAGGAGACAAATTAAAGATGCCAACATATTTTCGAAAAATAGAAGCACATGAAGCAGTAACTCACTGGCAAGTGGAGGGTGTTGCGGCCCAAGTACCTGTGGAGAGGGTATGTGTGTGAAGCCCGTGTGCCCACAAAACCCAGGCAAGGCTCATCACAATAATGCACATATCTGAAAAGTTCTTTAGGACTGTGATATAACTGTATTGTATATATAGTTACATATATATTGTATGTAACTATATAGTTTTATAACTCTGTGTACAGTTATATAGCACATAACTGTCAGGGAGGAGTGTCACAGAATGAGGTGAATGGTGTAGCTAAATACCATACTAGTGGTGTAGCTAGTACCATAAAAAGGAAACTAAACGGTGTCTAAAATTAATAAAAAGCAATTATTACCATATTTATTTAGAAATGTGCAAGTATCAGAAGAGCAGACAGAAAATTTGGGAGTATGGCCTATGGAAAGCAAGACTAGGGATGGGGGGAAGGGTGACAGTTGTTTTTAAGCCTCTAAGTGTCTGATTGGTGTATGATTTTTTAACTATGTTTAGCTGTGTATATGCTTCACTGTTACCATGTGGGCACTGGAAAATTAGCTGCTGCCTCTTAAAAACTTCGGAAGGGAAAGGAAGAGCCAGTGTTGAGGTAAGGCTGGACGGACGATAGAGCCTTTAGTGAAGAGGCGAAGGGTGTGGGAGGAATGCATTTGCAAATGGAAGAAGCATCCCAGTAAAAAACGGTTCGGGGGACGTCTATAATGGGAGAGTGAGAAGGGCAGGGCCAACAGAAGAAGGTGTCATTAAGAGAAATGGTATAAACTCAAGGAGGAATCCAAATTGTTGTTGGGATTGGCTTCAGCTGCAGCTTATAGAGAGACCCATCAGATCCCTAAATTTAGACATGCTGAAAACATGTTTTATCCGGCATTTCAAGCCATTTGAACATTACTCAGCTAATTTGATTGATGACCAGTTTCTTGTTGTCTTAAAAAACATTAAACTCGAACGCCTTTAAAACTACCCTCTGAAGAAGAACAAAGCTGGAGGCATCACACATGCCCTGATTTCAAACCATATTACAAAGCTATAGTAATAAAAACAGTATGGTATTGGCATAAAACAGACACATAGAACAGAACGGAGAGGCCAGAAATAAACTCGTACACATATGGTCAATTAATTTATGACAAGTGAGCCAAGAACATACAATGGGGAAAGGACGGTGTTGTCAATGGGAAAACTGGATAGGCACATGCAAAAATATAATGCTGTACCACCGAATCTTATACCTTACACAAAAGTTAACTCAAAATGGTTTAAAGACTTAGACATAAGACCTGGAACCATAAAACTCCTAGAAGAAAACATAGGGGGTAAGCTCCTTGACATTAGTCTTCACAATACTTTCTGGATTTGACACCAAAAGCAAAAATCAATAAGTGAAACTACTGAACTAAAAAGCTTCTTCAAAACAAAGGAAACCATCAATAAAATGAAAAGACAAACCTATGGAATTGGAGAAAATGTTTGCAAACCAGATACCTGATAAGGGGTTAATATCCAAAATATATAAAGAACTCATACAACTCAATAGCAAGCAAAAAAAAACCCCAAAAAATGGGCCGAGGAACTGAATAGACATTTTTCCAAAGGCACACGGATGACCAACAGGTACATGAAAATGCGCTTAATATCACTAGTCACCAGGGAAATGCAAATCAAAATCACAATGAGATATCACCTCACACCTGTTAGAATGGCTATTATCAAAAAGACAAATAAGTGTTGGTGAGGATGTCGAGAGGGAACCCTCATGCACTGTTAGCATTATAAACTGGTGCAGCCATTATGGAAAACAGTATGAAGATTCCTCATAATACTAAAAATAGAACTACCATATGACCCAGTAATTCCACTTCTGTGTATTTATCTGAAGAAAACGAAAACACGACCTGGAAAAGATACCCACACCCCACCATGTTCCCTGCAGCATTATTTACAAGATTTGGAAACAAGTATCCATCAACAGATGAAGGATAAAAAGCAATGTGTGTGTATGTACACAATGGAATATTATTCAGCTCTATAGATGGAAATCCTACCATTTGTGACAAGATGGACCTTGAAGGCATTATGCTAAGTGAAATAAGTCAGAGAGATCATACCATATGATCTCATGTGGAATCTAAAAATCTAAAACAGAACAAACTCAACTCACAGATAGAATTGATTGGTGGTTGCCAGAAGTGGGAGACAGGGGACGGTGTGGAATAGGTGAAGGGGGATCAAAAAAAACTTCCAATCATAAAATAAGTCATAGGGATGTACAGCATGTGATGTACAGCATGGTGACTATAAGTAATAATACTATATTACATAAAAGTTCCCATCACCAGAAAAAAAATTTTGTAACTATGGTAATGGATATTAACTAGACTTGTTTTGGTGATCATTTCACAATATGTACAAATATATATGAATCATTATGTTATACACCTGAAACTAATATAATGTTATATGTCAATTATACCTCAATGAAAAGAAATACCTTTCTGATCTCAATGATTCTGCACCTTTTTGCCAGCCCAGCATCGTCTTTGAGAGAATCGAATGGTCTGAAAATTGGTATGATGTGCTCTCTCCATCTTCACTCCCAACTCCTGGGCTGAAAGCAAGATGATTTCATGAAAAGTGGGCGGGGAAAACATCTTGGAAGGGTCCCCTGCCCACCCCCACAGGCTGCTACAGTTGCCTCTCCACTTCTTTTACTTCTAAAACACTATAAGGGACACAGAAGTGGGGTTCACAGTTCATATTAGAGACTGAGAACCTAGATAACTCCCAGCCCAGATATCCACAACAGGTATGCTATCAGCAACAGCTGCACGCATCACCTTCGTACTGTAGCCAATTACACAAAGGACATGAACACAGGAAGGAGCTACATGTCCTAGAGAACATTGAAGTGTCACGGGGGAAGAAAGGGGAGAACAAAACCAATTGTTCTAAAAACCAAGTCTGGGATTTGAGGCCTTTTGAAGTGAGGTATTTCATCTTGTGCTCCCATCATGACAGCTTGGCTGTACACAAACTGAGTTTTGAGTACCTGCATTTGAACTTCAGCTTCTAACAACCATCCAGAGCCTGACACGGTAGGAACACAGTAGACATTCGTTGAATAAACAAAGAACAAGTCATGTTTAGGGCAAAATACCTTTTAAAAAAATGTAACTTTAAAATTTGGTTTCTCTAGTTAACTAAGAGTGGTAATGCAGGAATGTAGCTCTTTTTCTGTATAATTAAGTCTATCCTGTTACTAGGCTCTTGTTCTATTGTGTGTATCCTGCTACACGCATTTAGGCTGTATAGTACAAATAAATGCAGTGAGTGCCAAGGTTAACCTTCATTATAATGAAGGGATAAAACTTTCAGGTCGCCACATAAAGGAAACATCATATATTAGTCAAACTTCTGGGTAATTTATAACTTACAATAATACTGAAATACTAAGTACTAAAACTTAACAAATTTTAGATAATAACCAGTAAGTGTGGCAATCTGAGACAAAGCAAAAAAATAAATAAATTTCAAAGGCCATAAAAAGTGGATACCATGCCCACTCTTTGAACTTTCAGCCACTGCTACTACTTACACTGCATTTCCCAGGCATTCATCCTGTGTAGCCTATGCTGTGGAGGAATTTATACAGACTGTACTCTGAAAGAAAAAACGTGTATCCATTCCTTTTTCCACCCATGTATTTATTTAGCTGGACTTTCATCCATTATCACGTATAGAGTTGTGAATCATGACCCTTAAAGTCACGGCTTCTTGGAAAAACACAATTGATTTCTCCTTTTCATTTTGAGGATTTTACTGCTTAAGACCAAGGGAGAAAATGAGGCCCCACTGTAACTCTGCCCGCCAGAGGTCTGGCAGACATTGGTGCAGGACTGGAACACTCTTCCCCAATAAGCCTGTATCAGCCCAGAAATCCATCTCCAAGTGGCCCCCCAATAGCCACTGCCAATCGATCAATTGGCTATGGCAGGAGAAATGCCACATGGCACCTTCCCTGCTCTACCTGGAGACAGAAAGCGGGCAGGGGTCCTGAGCTCTCTGAAGCTCTAGCTCTCCAAAATGACAAAGGCATCAACTAAGGAAAGCAAGTGAATCTTCTTAAACTTCTCATTTTATGGCTCATATGCTGGCGCCCTTCATAGAGCGAATCAAATTTTTTCAAAACAATTCATTATAAACTCAATATTCTTTAAAAACTTTGATGCTGTGACAGTGCAAACAGCATTCATTTTATTGCTCAACTTCAGCATGGGCACATACATAGTTAATTTTTAAAAACCATTTATACAGATGTTATTGGTAAAGCTCATGTAACAACTGAGTGAAAATACAAAGAATATCAAAGCTAAAACACTCTGTAATAAATACAAATACAATGAAAATGATAAAACTTTGTTTTTAAAGTCAGTTTGAGAGAAAGAAGAATATTACATTAAGTGAACTATACATCTAGAAACAAAACAACTCAGCATTTGGTACAATCATCATCCTAACATAAGAACATTAAATACCATGAATAGCACCCGTTGACGGTGCTGCAGCTTAAAAACAGAAGCAGAAGGAGCTGCTCTGTCAAACTGTAAAGATGGCTGGAACAATCTCTTAACTCCCATCAACGTAATCAGTTCAATGCACCAGAAGTTCAAAGCAGACTTAGTGTTGTATTAGGTTGGTGCAAAAGTAATTGTGGTTTTTGCAGTTGTTTTTAACATTTTAAACCGCAATTACTTTTGCACCAACCTAATAAAGCAAATTACATTGTATTTAAAAGCAAGGAAACTTGTGCTCTGGGCTGTAAATAGAAGGGAAAAAAATTACTTGGTAAAAATAAAACCCATTCAGGGCAACAAACTATGTGCAAAACAAAATGTACACTATACACAGCACAATTTAAAAACTCTTTACACCAAGAAGACCCTCTGAAATAAACTCACCTCTGCACTGCATATGAGCTCTACAAAGTAACCACTGTTCGTAATTAAGCATTCATGAATGGAAAGGCAATGTATGGAAACGTGACATCACATATCTGAAATAACACAACTAAAGGAAGGATTAGAAAAAACCCAGTTAAGAGGGACATGTGGAAATAAATATTCACATTAAACGTGAGGTGCAAGTCCAAGGGTCAGTGACTCACTGGGGGGGTTTTGTTTGCTTAGCACCTATTCGGAAGTCATCAGGTAACAAACTTTTGAAAATGAAATCTGAATCATCATGTTTTTTATAAATTACGTTGGTGATACCACAGACCATTAGGGTAATTTATTTATTTTAAAGCTCTAGTAAGTCATTATAAAGTTAAAAAGGCACTCAAAAAGCAATGGTATTTGCCTGCTTGATATTATACATCATGATAGTAGCATTTCATTATTACTGCATCCGTCAGTTAGGATTGCTCTAGTGTTCACGTACTTAATTTCCATTGAAGGTTAGAGGAGTAGGCACAATTACACTGTCCTAGTGCTCAAATATAAAAGAGATGGACCTGCAACCAGGAAGGTACTATTGTGTAAGCTGAAACTACTGATGATCAGGTAATATACAAACCTTTTCTGTACATTCCAAGATGTTCTTCGGTACTAATGCAGTGGGAAAACACAAAGCGTGAGAAGAAAAAGGTCAGCATAAGTACATTACTACTGCACGGTTATGCTAGGACTAGCTTGCACGTAGCAAATTTGGCTGAATGAAATAAATTTAAATACTTAGAAACTACACGAGTAGTTCTCAACTTCTCTTTTAAGCAGCAAAATTTCCACTTCTTTTACCCCCCCCCCCGTACCCCCCACACATGAACGCTTACTTGGAATTCCAACACATAAAAGAGAAAAATTGGAGCTGCTCTGGGTAAGGAGGGCGGGGATGGGGAGTTTACAGGCCTCCGCTGAAATACCAACCAGACCTTTCCTCTCCCTCTCACTATGTCCCTCCCTTAAACCATTACTGCTGAGGCACCTCTGAGGAACCCCTGGGCTCCAATTATACAAACTGAAGGCCAGTCCATCAAATGAAAGAACACAAAGGGTCTATTCACTTGATAATTAAACCGCAAAATTTACACAAAGCTGTCATCAAAATGTGCTATTCTTGATTTCACATCAATGTAAAAAGAAAGAATAGTGCAGATTTCTGATGGCTGAGTTTACAAATCCACCCATGATTTCAGATTTTTCCAACCCCTCACTCCAGAATGTTGGTTGCCTCGTGGATCATGCAACATGCCGTACACACTGAAACCTAAATCTGGGTATTTCAAAATCAGGTGCCGATCTACAACACTAAGGGAACTCAGGTTCCCTTACTTCCAAAATTCACTATTCAGTTTTAATTTATGCCATAGAATTAGAATTACTGTTTCTTTAGTAATCACATCCCTTACCCCACCACCCTAACTTCATTTTATTGGGTAAAAGCAGGGTTTTCTAAGCGTGCTAAATAATCTTAAAAGCAATTGTTTCCTTTTTCATAATTTTAGCTGATTAAAATATCATGAGCAGCTGAACACAGATTCAGAATGGTTTACCTGTTAGAAACTTACACCATAATTAAAATATTAGTTAGGTGTACTTGTCATAGGAGACTTTGGTTTACAGAAATAGTATATATATTAAAGATAAGCTGATTCAGCAGAAGAATGAAAATCCCATCCTATCCACATGATCTGAGAAGCTATAAAAATGTAGGATTTCCATTTAAGATGAAAAGTAAATCCAAAACACCTGGTCATATTGATTCAAGATTTTAAAAATTAGATTTTTTTTTAAGTCTCTTAAAAACAGGGAGCCCCTGAAAACATCCTATTGTAGCAAATAAGCTACTAAGTTTAGACTAAATGGTTGCATTAGAAAATTTGACAACCAAAATTATATAGCTGTATTCCAGGAAATCTGTGCTTGAAAAATGTAAAAAAGACTCAGGCTAGGTTGAAACATACCATGCTTTTAAAATATAATGCTTTGCTATAGAAAAATGTCCTTAAACATGTCAATGGCTTCATTTTTTAAAGATAATGATTCTTTCAGCCAATTGTTTACAAAGGCAGAATAATTCAAAATAATTTTATTTTAGTTATTTTACAAAGAGCAAGTACAGGAGCTGTTCAAAATCATGTATTCAATCAAAATGAAATGTGACTTGTACCGCCTGCTGAAGTTGTCTTGATGTTTGAGAGACTTGAAATCTGTGAAGCAATTTGAATAGATTACCTTTTATAAAAATAGTAGTAGTCTTTAAGTGTAGAATACTGCCTAACTCTGGAAATGTAGGAAAAGTCAGCATTCTTTAGGTTCAAGATATTAATTTTAAATAGCAGCTGAATGCGGCCTCATGGCAAAACATAAAGACCTCTTTTTTTCCTTGAAAAGGAATTTAAAATTGTCCTTTCCCCTCACAGTGTCCTAAAATTTAAGGGGGTGGGGGTGGGGGCATTTTCCTGTATTTCAGCATTTCTTGAAACTCTGCTGAAAGGAGGCTGTCCGGGGTATAAATAGAGTCCTGGGTAAATCCTTGAAGTTTGTCATTCCACAGCAAATCCACAAGTTTCTTCGATGGCTGTTAGCAGCTTTTCATATAACTTTTCATAGCTTTCATAGGGCGGAATGTCTATTCGATTGAAGCTGTAAATAAGCACATTAGATTTTACATGGTTCATCCAACGTAGTAAGTAAACCAGCCTAGCAAGTGTAGACTAATACAGCCACATAGAAAATTAAACGAAAATGGTTATATTTCTCTAAAGCAGAGATTACCACTTTCGGGTTTTCTTACCAATCTCTGAATAATCTCAAATCACTTAGAGAGTTGCTTATCATTCCTTTTAAAGGTCCATTTAGTGGTTAAGAACAATAAATGAACAGTCACCTGTTTGAAACTAATACCTACACACATGGAATAAGGGAAGGAAAGCTACACAAAGAGCTCACCACGTGTGGGCTTTTGGCAGGTTGTTAGTGCAGGCGTCGATCTGGTGGATCGTAAAGAGCCGTGGGCCTGCAGCTCCTGCAACGAAGCAAATGTGGGGCAGGTCAGTGTAGGGGCAGGGGCCGGTCTCCCAAACCTCAGAAGAAAACTGGTACATAAACCACAGGGTCAGGGACGGGAATACTGGTGACGCCACACGAGCTGCTAAAAAATTCTTTTCCCAGGAAAAGAAGTGGGGTTTGAAAGCTTGAACTGACCTTGGATAAGGCTGGATTCCTTAATGTGCTAGCATTTCAATTTGAGAAAAAGTTGAGGATGGAAGCCCTTTGCCAACTTCTATCTTCTATAGAAAAGCAATGTCCCACAAGTATGAGAAGAAAAGTAAGTGGGCAAATGCAAGATTAAATACATTAAAAAAGATGACAACTTAAACGCACATTTAGGTTTCGTGACTCAAACTTGGCTGAGAGTGAAAGATGAGCAGTCTACAGGGTAAATTTCAGTTAAATATAAGACCGCCTGTACAAATACACGTAGAAATACAACTTCACTTTATGAAGCTGGGCAGCCTGCTAAAGACGAGTTTTCCAAGCAGGGAACAGAAGCACAACTCAAAGTGTGCTCTCCCCGGACCCCCAACATCTGGACTGGGGCCACACTGCTGGATTATGTACCAGTCTGGCTTCGTGTATCCTCAGTCATCACCAGCAGCGGCAGCTTTGGAAATGAAGAGCTTCAGAAGTAAAGGAAGCACCCGCCACCCAGTGAAGCACCGCACTCATTAGCAAGATTACCAACTCATCCAAAAATATAGTACAACAGCTATTCCACAGAAAAGAATTCTTTACAATGGAACACGGCTGGATATGAAGCATCTGACGCCATGCAGTAAGTAACGTGCTCTGACCAAACAAACGGCTTCCACGACGCATGCTGCCTCTTTCTATCAACAAAAATAGAAAGGGAGACGGGAGAGGCACCCCAAGTGGGTAAGTGATTCGCCAGGCGGAGATGTGAAGGTAGAAGCACACAGACTTCCCCTACAGGACTGCGCACCAGAATTTACAAGCAAGGCAACGGGAAAAGGAAAGGCAGAGCCTCCCCCACAGTCTCTGACATGCGGCACTCACTACAGTCACAGAGAACCCAGCAGAAAAGGCTCTTGGGACGGGAACAAAGGGAAGGAAGAAGACGGGATCAGATGTGAGAGTTACTGATAAGAACAGGGAATTTATAAGCACACGGTTTGTAAACTACATAAACCAAAGACTGCCCCCTCCCCTAATCATCTGCTGCCACATATCTGTCTGTCCCTCTGGCTTTCCTTACCTTGTAAAGCTTTGAAGCCCTGCAGAGGCACTCTAGATGATCCTGTCACAAACTGAAGTAACCGTGCGCGTCGCTCTTCATCGAAAAATTCCACAGCTTTCCAGAACCACTTGACAACATTGCTGTCTGGTGTACAGTGTTTCAACCGGGTATTTACCTTCCAGTCGTTAACATCTATCTTTCCAAGGCCACAGATTATGAGCTGTTAAAATAGAGCACAAATTATGAGCCAGTGGAAACCCAAGTTAAGCCAAAACTTCCTCCAAACAGAGCTTCAGATTTGCAGTGTTTGCTCTCATGTGGTGGTTCTTAACCAAGGGTATACATCAGACTCTTCTAGGAAGCTTCAAAATATACACCCCAGGTCCTACACTCACAGATTTCAACTCTGTGGGTCTGGGGCAACACTAAGCTCCACGGGTACCACTCACTCGCAGGTCCCCTCCCCAGAGGGACACAAATGGGATGGTACTGAGTCCAACCAATCTTTTTAGATGTGTTTACCAATAAGTCTGTTGACAGATTTAATTAGAAAGGACATTGAAGTTAATTAATCAAATCACGTAGCCTTCAAATATTTATGCTCTCCCTCACCACTAGTTAAATTTGGGACTTCTGGTAGAATTTTAAAACCTTATTGTTTTTTCACAGTAGTTCAGTAGAAATTCAGATGTATTTGTTAAAGGTCTTAATTATAAAACCAGACCTAAGGTACTTGAAGAACCAGCTTTAAAAAAAAAACAAAAAAAACAAGTTAACTGTTTCTTACAGCTACCATTAATAAGGAATGTTTCCAAAGCGACTAGGATGTTTAAATAATAGTTTATTTACCCTAAGTGTTTTAATTATTTCCTCTATGATCTTGTAAAGAAGAGCAAATGCTTTCTTGTAAAACTTAGTGTAAATCGATTGAGCCTTAGGCTTTTATTTCAAGTAAATTTCAATAAGGTGGAGACCAAGTAATAAAGTTTTATTTAACTAAATCAATAACCATTTAATTAGGGAATAGAAAACAACACTGGAAGAAGGTACACAAAATACAAAGTACACGCAACCTGTTGAAAACAAGAAAGGATAATATGAAAAAATAAAATGTTCACAATATGAGAGATTGCTAACTTGCAGAAATTCTAAAACAGGAAAGATTGTTCCTGTGAATAAGAATTGTCATAGCATTGCACCATGAAACTTCAAAAGCACGAGAAATACAACCTTCCTCTAAAACTGTTAAGAAAATTCCTAACCTTTCCTTGTTACACTAGATGATGTCATGACATTAATACACTGACCTCTAACTCCTTCTCATCAAATGTCTTCAGCAGATGCTGCGGAATTACTTCATTAAATCCTTTCTGCAGGGCCAGGAATTGTGCCTCGATGCCTCGTAAAAACCTCCAGTTGACATAAAGCCTATGAACATTGGGCAAGGCAGGGGTTTCATATGAGCAAATATGTTCAGATCTGGTCATTATTATGAACCTCTACTTTAGCAACACTGTACTTTACAAGCATCTAGCAAGAAGAATTTAGACTAAAGTCTAAAAGAATCTCCGATTACTGAAGGTAGATGGATCCCGAGCTGCGAGGCAGTTCAACGCACATTAAGAAGTGGTAACCTTCCAGTAGAACAAGGGCTGCACCAATAAAGCAACTCTTTGAATCAGAGAAACTCCTAGAAACTGGAAGTTATCTGCAGCTTAGATGGGGCTGAAGTCAAAGTCTAGATGAAACTCCTTTCTAAATGTCTAGCATGCATGCCAATAAACCACAAAGAAAGAGTCCATTCAACCAAAAATGACTATTCTTCTGGTTTCACTTGAAAATATGATTTGAATATGTTGGGTGTGTTTTTTTTATATTTGGGGGGTGGCATATGGGGAAGAGGAGTAAAAGAGAATCCTCATACCCAAAATGAGAAGAAACAGTAAAAGCCAATAGTAAGCACTTTTTGATTAAATGTTCATTGTTCCCTGGAGGCTTTAAAAACCTTGGAAGATGTGATTTACCAATAAAAATTACACTAAACTACATCTAATGTGTAGCTTTACTCATGTTTTTGATTTGGACTTATAATTTACAAGTGAATTGCTTTTTGCTTTTTTTTTTTTTAATCTACCCAGGGAAAGCCTCTACATCTCACAAATCTCAGAACTACTCATCTTCCAAGTTTGTCAACACATCCATTTCCAAAGTTGGAGAAATAATTCTCTACTTTAAGAAATAAGTTACTTAACATTATATCCTTTGGGGGACCTCATTTCTGCACCAAAACTGCACATCGAAAATGTAATGTTTCTAATCTCAAAACTGTGTTTGGTAAGGGATAATGACTGTGTGTTATAAACATGACTGAATCCTGGAGAGTAGAGCTAGGAGCTGAGTAGGCCACACTTGATCCTGGAAGTGATACACGACTGAAATTCAGGAAATTCCCATTCATTCTTTAATTTTTTAATTAGAAATGTAATACATGCTTGTTAGATATGTAAAGAAAAACCAAACACTAAATGTGGAGACAGAGTAAAACCTGAAAGTCCACTCTTTTATCCTCTTTCCCTCTCCACTTCCAGGCCCACCACCTCCACTCCCCCATCCTAGACGAACACATTATTTGGGATGTGCCTTCCTGAACACCTTCTGTGAAATTATAGAACAGCACCAGATTCTGTGCCTACATAATTCTTCTAAGACTTGCTTTTTAAATCTGACAGCTTACGCAGAGTCTCTTTTAAAAATCCACATAATAGTCTTTGGAATGTACATAATCATTCTCTAAGAACATTTTAGCAGTTTTCAATTTTTACAGTAATATTTGATATTAATATTTAATCCTTAATCATAATTATTTAATTCATGTGTTTCCATAGCATAGATTCCTAAAGATGGAGCTGCTGGTTAAAAGGCATATGCACTTTGTAGCTATTACCAAATTGCTTTACAAAAAAGCTATACCAATGTTCACACCCACCAACAGTCTATAAGACTGATGGGCATCATGTGTAAACCGGGAAAATTTTAGCCAATGAGACTTGGGGACATAATCTATACGAAAAGTATAGCGTGCATGTTTCTGTGTACATATGGTGACGTTCAAGCTCCTAATTTGATTACCATAGTTTTATGTTTGGAAGAACTTTAGTTACCTTAAGCCAAATGATCTAACCTGATACTTTTAAAGTCCTTAATCAACAGGTAATTTTATAAAAACTGGAGAACATTTTCTTACATCTAGCTCTTAAACTCACAATATGCCTATTTATAAACAAGATAAGTGCTAGTAATACAGCCCAAAGTGCTTCTGTATAGCCAGCCGTGGTGGTGATGCTACACATGCCCAGGCCCCATGTTTCCTGGTTCTGGGCCTTTGGTACAGCCCCTCCTCTAGACTGCACCTGGGATGACATGTGACTCGTTTTAACCAAAAGAATACAGCAGAGGTGACGTTGGTCAGTTCTAGGCTTAGGCCTTAAAAAGAGCCAACAACTTCTGCTCTTGTGCTCTCAGAAACCAGCCACCCCCTAAGAAGCCTGGCTATCTTGCTGGGGAGAGAGAGGCCATGGGGAAAGTGAGAGGCTGCTGTGACCACGTGGAGATAACCAAGAAACCCAGCCAACAGTGAGAACTGGGCCCCAGACGGTGACCCAGTGGCCGTTCCCACTCCAGCCAGCCCCCAAGCCTTTTGGGCCATCCTAGCTGAGTCTTCAGATACTGAGTGAGGAGGCCATCTTGATGTTTCAGTCCCAGCTGACACCACACAGAGGAGCGTTGTGCCATCCCTGTTGTTCTCTATCCAAATTCCTGACCCACAGCATTGTGAGAAATAATAAAATGGTGGTTGTTTTTAAGTCACTCAATTCTGCAGAAGTCTATTTTATAACAGTAAGTAGCACTTTCTAAGTACAGTGGTACCTTGGTTTTCAAACATAATCCGTTCCGGAAGACCATTCGAGTTCTGAAATGTTTGAAAACCGAGGCAGTTTCCCCATAGAAAGCAATGCAAAATGGATTAATCTGTTCCAGACCTTTAAAATCAACCCCTAAAACTGCAAATTTAGCATGAATTTTACTATCTAATGATACCATAGATCCATAAAATTTACGGTATTCGTAAACTGAAATGTTTGTCAACGGAGACGTTCGAAAACCGAGGTACCACTGTATTTAAATGTTTTTCTGTACTGCCATTCCAGAACATTAAAACAGTTCTCAAGTTTGAGAACACAGAAGTGTTTACCTGACATATTCCTTTTTATTTTCTTCAGTAACAGGGATACTCTTGCCATTTGGTTTAAGCTCATGCTGAATAATTTCCCCATATGCATTGTGTTCGACACAGAAGGTATGGTCCAAAACACCTGTAATATCATTCTCACTAGAAAGGAAAGAGAAGGCAAGATACTTAACTGCAAAATCTCAAACACAGACCCTACAGATGTATTAATTGGTGAGACAAATAAAACTAATGTAGTTTTATGACATGACAAATATAAAGTCAGATTCCTTAGACTAGTTCTTATGCTACCACGCCTCCTGCTTCCTGGGCAGAAAAGCCAAAGAGCTTTAACCGTCACAAGCACAAGGAAACATTTCACTTCCTGGGGAATGAGAAAGAACCCTGGCCAAAGCTGGGCTTTACATCAGGAAACTGCAGTTGTGTTTGGCTTTCAGGTAAGAGGCCCTATCTGAATCTGGGTATCCCCAGTGAGAAAGCTACATGTGTGTTTGGTAAAAATAAGTATGGCCAATATATCTTAATAAACTCACGCCCTCCCACAAAACAGAATTGGTTCTTACAGATACCCTTTTTAAAGTATGGTTTCAACAATCACCACTTCAGCAGGAATTTGTTATTTTAATACCTGCAGGATTGTAATCAAACTTGCATCACCTTGAGGAAATCATTTAGAGTAACTTTTAGAAGACAATATACTAAATTTTCTCCTTTTTAAAGTAATAACATTCACTAACTTTTAGAAATTTGAAATATACAGGAAAGCGGTAGAAAGAAGAAAAGTCTTATGTGGTCCTATCACTCAGATAATCACTCTTAATGTTATCTGTGCATTTTTCAAGTTTTAAAGAAGTATATCCATTTTGAAACAGCATCTTTTTTAAAAGATCAGATTCTAACTATAGTGAACAGATATACAAGACTCAATACATACAGTATCCACACTAAACTGTTATGAAGATCTGGATCAACTAACTCCATGTCATCCAAAGTAATTGACTTCCCAAGCAACTGTTTATAAAAAGGCAATGTGAAACCACCGTCAATGTAATGTCCATGAAACACAGCCATTCCCATTATTCGTCCAACAAAGTGGAAATATGATAAGTGTTCCTGAAATTGAAAAGAGTTTATATAAATACTCCAGTTAGACACTATCCAGGGAATTTTTAGCAAAAATTAAATTTAAGCAACATTAATCTTTTTTATAATAAGCATCAACTCATACTCTAATTTACAACTACTTAGATGGAACAAGCTGTCATATCAAAGCTCAGTAATCATTAGGGAGAGTTTCTATTTGGCATACTCAAGATTCTGTACACTGTGATAAAATATTACACCAGACTCAATGCCTCTCTCAAAGGGTACAGTCACTTTGTAAAATTTATCTTTAGAAATTAAGCCCAGATTACAGTCCCATTGCAGCTTCATTAAACCACTCACAGATCCTGTTCTCTTCCTCTCCTCTCATATCCTGCTGAGCGCTTTACAATCCTGGCTCTGTCATGGAAAAAAGCTTTCAATCCTAAACCTCCCTATTTCCTTAACCTAACCAGAAATCGAACTTCAAAACATCGTAGATTTAAAGGCACAGATTTCTTGTCTAACTTGGACTAGAGTCCTGATTCTGCCAGTTACTAGCTATGCATAAGCAAATTACTTAACCCCTACAGCACTAATTTTCCACATCTGGAAAAATGAGGGGAATAACAGTATCTAAAAAGGATGTCTGTGAGGAGTAAAATGAGATGAAAGATGAAGGCCATGGCACTGGACCTGGCATGTAGTAAAAGCTCAACAAACAAAAACTGTTATTACTACAGTGGCAGCAATGGGTTCCCCAAGCAGAAGCGTCACCTAAAAATCTTCCCTCTATAAAGGATTCCCTGCGGTGACTCTCACAGTCCTACCATGGCTGGATATATTGGTCTTTCATGATAAATTGTTCCGTTAGTTGGACATTTATATTTTAAACTTATATTACCTTTCTACTTAATAAATAATCTTTAAACTTCCCTTTTATCTTAAAAACAGCTTTTGTGTCTTTTTAAAAACTAATACATGTTCACTACAAAATAGAAAATTCAGGGGGGAAAAAATCACCCATAATCTAATACCTGGAGATAACCAAAGTCAGTATTATAACATAGAGCCTTTCAATGTTTACACATATACATATTTACCAAAATTGTATCATACTATTTTGTAACCTTCTTTTCACTTAATATATCACAAACACCATCTTGACATGTCATTAACTATTATCCCACAATATCATTTTAATGGCTATATAATATGCCCTTGTATGGAAAGATCGAAATAATATAAAAATGAATTAGTAACAGCTGCTAACCTTTGTTGAGTGCTTTATACAACAGGATAAATAATGTACAGCACTGTGCTAAACACTTGATGTGCAGGGTCTCACTGAATTGTCACAATTCTTCTCTGAGGTACGAACTATATTTATTATTATTAGCAGTTACAAAATTGAGGCTTAAGTCAATGAATTTACCCAAGGTCACAAAGCTATGAAGTAGTGGGACCAGGATATGATCACATGTCTTTCTAATTCCAGACTCTATGTTCTTAACCATTAATGTCATTCTGCTTCATGACATCATTTAATCAACAACCCCCCTGGCCCCCCCGCTTATGGGCAATAATGCTGTTACCAATTGGAGCCACCATAAGCAATGACACAGCAAACACCCCTGTGCCGAAACTGTTGAATATATCCATAATCGTTTACATGAGAAAATTTTCTAAAACAGGAATTGCTAAGTGCAAAGGCGTGACTAGGACAAGGAGAGTAATCCTATGTCATAAACTACACTGACATTTAAAGATGAAAAGTATTGTAGGTCACTAATTAATTCACATCATCATAACCACCAATCATACCGGGTTAACTGCAGAATCAGGATTGATCTGCAGTGTATAGATATCATCTCTTGAATACTGGAAGAGGCCATAGTATGGATTCAACATTTCATGTGACAAGAGATATAACCACTCCCTAGAAAAGAAGAGATGACAAAGGAATTTTCTGTTAAGATACACTATTAATCATTTTAGCAAAGAATTTTTCAAATAAAAGAAAATAAAGCACGGACTAGTTACATAAGATCAGACTGGAAAAATCTACCACACCAAAAAAAGCAAATGAAAACTCTTGTTTTGTTATTATGCAGTCACTTCTCACTCATTTTGGGCACTTTTATGACATGAGCATCAGAGAGTATAAGGTATTATCCAGAAGAACCAACTACTAATTAGATGTTGCAGCCCAGTGGTCTGCTTATTGCTAAACAAATTTGTAATACATGATAAATATAAAATGAAGGGAAGAACATGGTTTATCCCAAAACATCCATGTGATCTACACTATCCTGGTCCACTCCTATCGCAGATTTATACTAATTAATATCGATATACATAACATAGCATTGATTTACTCTCACTTTTGAACAGGGTGTGTTTTGTTGTTGGTATTATTTTAGTAAGAAAATTTCATTATCCATTTCATAATCTTTTTTGTGTAAACCCTAAAATATACCATGATAAACATGTAAGTGGTCAGATTGCAAGGCGTTTGGTATAGGTAGGAACAAAAGGGCAAGCCTGTATTTTCTGGGTATGTTCCATACCAACTCTTGGTTTCAAGTGTGCATCAATATTTTTAAAACATCATTATAAACAGTATTATCACTTTAAGCTTATTAAATCCTTTATATTTTTCAAAGTGTGAAAGATTACTTGTTATTCATCTTGGCGAAACTGAAATAAAATCACTAGAACTTAAGATGTAGTGCTAGTATAAATTCTTGTCATTCCTCAGCTAGGACAGGTATTTAAATATGTTCTGATAATATGGATTAAATACATTGAATAATATAATTTTAGGAAATGCAGTGAAAATACTATTAACAAGTAGTTAAAGGAAAATGTTTCAAAGTTCTATAATGTGATGGAGTCTAACTCAAATCACTACCGTTTATGTAATACTTGAAAAACTCTAGAGATTAAAAAGGGAAAAGAAAGTGGTTTCCACATAAGCAACTTTCCTAGTACACATAACACTCCCCTGACGTGTCTTGTATGTTTTATGCATGTATGTGTTTTTTAAAGAAAATCCCAATTTTTGTTTTATCTCTACCAAGTATTTAGAACACACATCAAAGTAGAACCCAACTACTTTTGGGTTCTACTGCGGAGTAAAAATCAAAGAAAGCAGCTCACTGCCACATCCCATTTAGTCTGCCCAACCCTGAGAGTAAGCAGCAAAGTTAAGAAATAAACAACAAAAAACTGATGACTTATTTGGACTATACATGTAATTATAGCATTCGAATTCCATCAGCAGATAATTAACAAGTTTTCCCAACAACCACTGAAAAATCTAGTTATAAATAAATCATAAGAATTCCACAGAAACTATCAAGTTCTAAGTATGAACAAGTGCTCAATGCTAAAAATCCAAACTAAAGTAATTATCCATTTGCAAGTCAAATAAGTCTACAGGTGAAAACAAGTAATGCGAAGTAACAATTATGGGACTTGGTGGAAACAATTTACACAATTAAGGCTGAATTTAGATTAGGGGAAGGGGAATTATCATGATGGTCCTTAGAATGTTTCAATACAGAGCTACAATGTTTCTGCTACATTTACATTAAGTGAATTTTCACACCTGGAAAAATATAAAATACTTTATGAATGTAATATAAGGACTTTATGAATGTAACACAACACACACACACACATACACACACACACACACACAGACTTTAATAAGGTTAAAAAGCAGAGCAGTGGAAGCAAAGGGAAACAGTATTCAGTTTAGACTGTATGTTAGTAAAATCTCAAAATTGTTCCTGATAATGTGAAGCAGAGAGAATAACATGTACTAAAGGAGAAAGATGAAGAAAACATTAGGCCTGCAGGTCCTACCAACAAGCCACGTAGGGTTCCAGCTAGTCTACAGAGGAAGTCTCATTGGGCTGTATCATCCACTAGAGAGTTCTCAAGTACTCTTCTGATAGCAGCACTATCCTAACTCATTATGAATGTATCTATTAGGATATCCTCTTATTGCAAACATTAGGGAATATTATACTGGAAAATAAATATCAATGAGAAGATTATACCACAGGAAGTATCTTAAATTTGTAAATATAAGGATCCATATGTCATTTCCTGACAAGCAAGTCTTTACCTGGCAACCCCTCCGTAGTCAAGACCTTCTTCTCCACGAAATTTTATCATTAGTCGCTTCCAGAGATCTTTTGGTCTCATTTTCATGACCTGTCGATATGATTCCTGAAAAAAATGTTAGTATACTAGAATTACTAGGTGCTTTTAACCTGTTATTTAAACTCTCCTTGCCATTCCACCTACAAAACATACATTTATTTAAATAAGGTGAAATTTGTTCAACAATCAAATCAATGGATCAACTCTAAGTATTTGAAACCTCTTGGAACTTCTAAAAACAAAATGAATGTAGCTTAATACTACTGAAACCAATTCATTTGATACACGTTACATTAAAAGCCTACTAAGTGCAAAACTCCATATTTAAGTTCTATGAACCACAGCAATGATTCCACTCGCATTAAAAACAGAATCTGATAGAAGTACCAATTTTTTTTTAAGTTAGTTTACCTAATTCTAGGTCATAAGCACCAGTAGAAAATAAAGGTAAAAAAAGAAAGTCCCCAAAGAACGTAAGTAATCATTAGTGTAGTTTTTACCAAATCAAAATGTTATATTATTTTAAAATACAAATGACTGACTACAAACAAGGTCAGAACTGTTCTGAGAGAAACAAGTTCATCCTTTGGGAAAAGGATTATCAAGTCCCCAAACATCTCTCGCCCAGGAATCCTCTAATGAGTGGGAAACCCTTGCATTGAAATTCTGCCACTAATTATGTAAGAACTTTGAAGTTGGTATTAGGGCTGTAAAAATCCAAAGATAAAAGAATATACTGAAAAGGAAGATTTTTCAATAAATTACGGCAGTAGTTCAATAGTAATTAAATACAACGATCTTTTGATTTAAGAGTCCCTTACCTTTTGGAAGAATTAGAAGGTAAAAGATGGACAATACTTGGGGTCTTTTAAAACTCATTAACAAACAAGTATGTGCAATGCAGAGACCAAGCTGAACCAACTGGAATATCTCACACTCTTCATCCCATTTAAGTGTTTATCTTACACGTTAAATCTCTCCAATAGTACTTGCCTTTATTCCCCACTATTAAAAAAGAAATAATGAAAACTCTCCCATTCTAAAGAGGTAACACTCCAAAAAAGCATTCTTGCAAAACAGAGTAGAACACTGAAATGCAATCTTTCTCCATTTTGAAATAAGACTTATAAGTTTACCTCAAAAATCTCTTCCCTGGAAACCTCAATGCGGCAATGGCCAGCCTGAGGCTGTTGCTGGGAAAGTTCTTGACGCAAAATTTTCAGTTTCTGAACCAGGTCTCGCTTGTACCGGGGGACTGTCAGACACTCTGTGTCATCGGGGCATAACGATACTACTTGCTGCTGCTGTTGGTCTTTCAATTGGTTCTGCCGACTAGAAGTAAACAAAAATGTTATTAAAGCACTTGCACTAAAAAGACTGCAATTATACATTTCAAATAGCATCATACTATAAAACAAGTCTAGCGATATCATTTCCGGGCCTTACTATATGTTTGGCTTGTCATTTTTGACAACGATAAACTAGGTCCAAAGTTTACTTCTCAGAATCCATATGAATTTATGGAATTGAAAAAAACAGTTTTATCCAGAAAGCTTTATACAGCTGCTGAAAACAAATTTCTTAAATACCGTTTCCATTTTCTTGTGCATAGTTTACCATCACCCCCTTTAAAATCCAGGCAGATGCCAAGGCCTGTGCCTGTTATCTAGAGTCTGTCTCCCTGGAGGAGACAGTTTGAACTGGCAGCTTGGCAGGGACCCCTGCTTCTATACACGCTACAGTCTAGACCACAAGAATGCGGGAGGTCACGTGTAAGTTACTGGCACAGAGAAACGAGCACTGTACAAACAAGTTTAAATGCTTTATAGAGTGACTACTTTTTATTGTGGGAAAATATACATAAAATTTACTATTTTCAGCATTTATGAAGGATACAGTCAGTGGCATTAAGTACATTCACACTGTTGTGCTAAAGTGATTTCTAATTGCACATATATGGATTACCACAAATTCGTGAAAATAGTCTCCCAAGTATAGCAGAAATATAATTTTTTAAAACCAAGTTGCCTAGAGATATTTTTGTTCTCCTAGCAAAAATATAAGCTGCATTTAAGAATTTTTTAAAAGAACCTTACGATAATAATGAACTAGTTAATTCCAATAAATTGTCAGGAACTAAAAAGTCCAATAATTCACTATGGATGTCTACGCAGACACTGAGTGATTCAACTGGAGTTTAATTTTGCACACGACTGATAGGAGCGCAGTCTCCTAACCTACAAGTAAAGGGCAATGATAAAATAAACAAGAATAACTCTCAGTTCTCAGATAAATCACCCAAGCTTATTTTACATACACTGGTGGTTCTTAGGTTATCAGGCCAAATTTTATACCGAAGACATGGAACTATCCAGAGAAAATGTATCTTGGATGAAAATTACAAATCACTATTTACTACCCTTACAAACATGATAAAGGTGTTTTTATACACATAAACAAAATCAAAACAGACATTACATTAAAAACTACTCCCTAAACAACAGCATTCATCCTATGCAAAAAAAAAAAAAAAAAAAAAAAGAACTTGGGTATACCTTACACTACTAGACAGACAAATTTAACTCAAAATGGATCAGGGACCTCAATATAAAACCCAAAGCCACAAAACTTCTGAAACACAGAAGGGAATTTTTATGACCTGAGTTAGGCAAAGGTTTCTTAGATATGACACCAAAAGCATAATCTCTAAAAGAACTTTATCAGAATTTCAAAGAAAACTTCTTTCCTTTGAAAGAAAGTTCTTTACTTAAGAAAATGAAAAGACAAGTCACAGACTAGAAGAAAAATCTTTCCAAAGCATATACCTCATATAGGACTTGTATCGCAAGTATCTAAAGAACTCTCAAAATTAAAAAATTAAAAAAAAAAAATCAGTTGTTTTTAAAAGGGGGCAGAAACCTTCACCAAAGACATACAGATGGTAAAAAGCACATACAAGATGCTCCACATCATCAGTCAGTCATGAGAGAAATGCAAATTTAGACTATAATGAGGAACCACTATATACCCATTAGAATGTTTAAAATTAATGAGACTAACCATACCAAGGGTTAGCAAGGGTGAGAAGCAATGACAACTCTCACACATGCTGATGGGAACGTCAAATGGGAACAATCACTTCAGAAAACAATCTGGCAGTTTTTTAGAAAGTTAAACACAAATCTAGCCTATAAGGCAGCCGCTCTACTTCTGGGTAATTATTTATCCAAGAGAAGTGAGACCATATGTCCATACAACGATTTATACATAAATGTTCACAAGAACTGCATTTGTCATAGTCAAAAACTAGAAACAATCCAAATGTATCAACAGGTAGATGGATGAATAAATTGTGGTATACCCATCCAATAGAATACCACCCAGGAATGAAAAGAAATGAACTATACATGCAACAACAGAGATGAATCTCAAATAATTCTGCTGGGTAAAAGAAACCAAACGAAGAGTGCATACTGTATGAACCCATTTATCTAAAACTCTAGAAAATGCAAACAAACACAGAGCGACCGAGCAGATCAGCGGTTGCCTGAAGACGGGGTGCACTATGGTTTGAACTGTGTCTGCACAGATGGACTGAAGTACTAACCTTTGGTACCTGTGAATGTGACCTTATTTGGCAATAGGGTCCTTGCAGATGTAATCAAGTTAAATGAGGTCATAAAGAAGAGGGAAATTTGGATCCAGACAGGAAAGAGAAGGTGGGGCATAGTAAGAAATACACTTTCATCTTTGTTCCTGGTTCCTGAAATAGAACCCCTCAAATCCTTGAAATTTTTCAGATGACAGAGGTGATAGTAGGAGTGTCTTTTGTTCTAATGTTTGGTCTTCATCCTCAGGTCCAGACAGAGCTCCTAAATCCCTTAGAATTTCTTGTGTAGGAGTATTTTTGTTTTCAATGAAGTGACTCTTGGTGAACTCCTAGATAGCTTCAGGATCGGGGCTGGTCACCAGAAAGAGCAAGGCTTGATTAGAAGCCTGGACTTTCAGCCCCCTTCCCCCAATCTCTGGGGAGGGAAGAGGAACTGGAGGTTGAGTTAATAATCAAGCAGGCCTAAGTGATGACATCTCCGTAAGAACCCCTAAACGACGGTGTTCAGAGAGCTGCCAGGTTGGTGAACACACTGAGAGTGAAGCAGCCGGAAAGAGCATGGAAGCTCTGTGCCCTTCCATCGCTGTTCCTGGCCTTGTGGATCTCTTCCGTTTTGCTGTCCCTCAGTTATATCTTTTATAATAAACTAGTAATAGTAAATAAAGTATTTCCCTGGTTCTGTGAGCCATTCTAGAAAATTATTCAACCCAAGGAGGGGGTCATGGGAAATCCCCAATTTATAGCCAGTCAGTAAGAACTGGGACTTACAATCGGCATCTGAAGTGGGGACAGTCTTGTGGGACTTAACCGGGGGGTCTGACACTAACTGCAGGTATTGTCAGAACTGAATTCAATCACTGTACACAAAGTTGGTGTCTGGAGACTTGGAGAATAGGTAGGATTGAGGGGAAAGGCCATACATTTGGTGTCAAAAGTTTTGTGGATAGAAACAGTTCATAGAAGCCCATGTTACCCAAAGGTTGATCCCAAAGGTTGGGATGATGTGTCTACAGGCCAAGCAACAGCAAGGTTTCCAGCAACCACCAAAAGCTAGGTGAGAGGCAAGGAACAGATTCCCCTTCAGAGCCTCTGGAAGGAACCAACCCTGGCTAACAACTTGATTCTGAACTTCTGGACTCCAGAACTGTGAGAGAAGGAATTTGTTGTTTTAAACCACCCAGTGTGTGCTATTTGTTACGACAGCCCTAGGAAACTAGTACAGGTGGAAGCCCCACGAGAAGGGACAGGAGGAAGAATTATAAAGAGGCACGAAAAAACTTTTAGGGGTCATGGATATATTCACTATCTTCACTGTGGTCATGGTTTCAGGGGTATATAATAGATCAAAACTTAAACTTTACACTTTAAATATGCACCGCTAACTGTATGTCAATTACATTTCAATAAAGCTGGTTTGCTTTTTTTTTAATCCAGCATACATCAAGCTCATTCACAAAGACTTGTATGAAAGACTAAGTCCTGTAAACGGCTTAAAGCTCAAGGACAAAACTGACATAGCAAAAAATGCTCTGGGACGGACTCAGCTATCCTGGAGCTAGCTCTGATGCACCCGAGGGGAAAAAATCCATCTACCCCATAAAGCAGCCTGTCTCCAAGGTGTGCCAGGGAGAACCTTTGATACATACCCTTTCCTAACATTTCAGGACAGGTTCCTACTTAAGCACAGTGGGATTAAAATACTCATCTATCAGAGTAAAACTTGTCAAACTCTTATATAAAATTTTGTTCAACAAAAGTAGTTTATAATTGAGGAGAGCCAGACATTCTACCACATTCATTACAAAAAGCATCACCCGTCTTCTCTTGTTCAGACTCGCATTTTAACACGTATTATTTCAAAAACTTACTTTAAAACTAAATGCAAGTTAGCAGAGAGCCGAGGATCTGTAAATTGTGTTGTTCTGTTGTTATGGTCAACGAAATAAACTCTGCCTGTTGCCGTATTACGAATCTCCCATCCAGGAGGCAATGGACCAAGCTCTTCACAATTGATGTTGCTAAGATCCCTGCAAAAACAAATATAAAATACAAAATACCTCATTGCTGGGCCTGCTAGGCCAAGCAAGTGTAAATGACACAGAACAATTCCATGAAGTCTGAGAAAATGTATTGTTTCAGAAACTTGAGATGTTCAGCTGGAATCTTTAATTCCCAGTGGTTTAACAAACTTGCATATTCAAAACCCAATCCATAAATGGCTCAGAAACTTATCACATAGCCTACATTTTTAGAAAGTTTGTTCCTGGGCTTTAATGTAAGACAGATTTTAAATTAACATGAAAGCAATCATAAAATTTGCCAATATAAACTATACTTCAATACTTATCTGACAAAATATTGTTTTACAAATGCCAGTGATATAAGGAATGAAATGTTGTCTAAAATTTCTCTTCAATTATTTCTTCACTACATCATAAAAATTTGTGTAAATAAATGTTCATTCTGTGATTAATTTTAAGCTCTCCAACAAAGCAAAACTGGAAATGTTATTGAATTTTATGATCCTAAAAATAACCACAGTATACATTTTAAAAGATAATGTCTCCATTTTAAATTTTGAAAGCTGTAAAACTAGTGAATGAAGAACCTGTTTAAGACACCTAAGGAAGACTACTCCTAAAGACTTACTGCTACAATAAAAAAAGCAAAAAGACTTTTAATGGACTGAAGACCATTAATCATACGTTCTTAAAATACTATTATATAGAGACAAAGACTTATAGGACCTTAAAGAGTGACATAAAAGTAGCATGTCTAATATAAGCTTATATTGTTAAATAATTATAATCATAAACCTCATCAAAATCATGTTTTAAAAGTTAAACTAGAAAAAGATTTTTCCTGAAATAATCTATTCTTGGTCATAATAAAACACAATGATGGGCACCTATAAGCACCCATAGACTTGTTGAAATATTAATTTTGCGTTATGCTTATAGATTTTCCAAGAGACTCTTCTGCTACAGAACAACTAAAGCTTGGAAAGAGCATACTATTTGAGACACTGTTAGTCTCATAAGAGACAAGAGGGAAAGTTGCAAGGACACTTCTCAAATTAAAAAAAAAAAAAAAGTGAATTGAGCTGGAGCTGGTACCTGAGTGGCAGGCGGGCAGGCAGAGGGTTAGGGCTGCAGGTGAGTAGTTGTTAGTTGGGAAACAGCCTCAGGCCAGCAGCAAGGTTGGAAAAGGAAATCTGAAACTTCCTCCCTACACAGAGAACTCAAAGGGAGGATGAAGTGATTCAGGAAAACTTCCTAAATTCCCATTTTGGTCCACAGAACTCAACCCAATTAAGATCAAACAAACTCACAAAGATCACCAAACACCTCAGAAAGAAGTCATGAAGACTGAGAGTCAGTGGAAACAATAAACCACAGAATTAGATCCCCAAGTACTATCAGAGATCAAACAGAGAGAACAGCTATGATATGCAACATTTAAAAAAAAAATAAAAGGGAACAATTACAAAGGCAAACTATCAATGAGAGATTAAGAATAAACAGATGGATTTTTTAAAATAGAACTTTTAGAAATGAAAAGCAAATACAGAAATCAAAGAATAATTCTTTGGGTATAATGCAGAATTTGATTTTATATCACTTTATTTGGAATTTTATAAACCTATATAGTCATGTGTGGGAGAGCTCCAAAGAATTGATTGAAAGAGCAGAACTCTGGAAACAATCTTTATTTCCAATTAGGAAATGACTGAAGAAAAATGGAATGTTATACAGCCATAAAAAGTAATACAGATCTGTATTTCAAGACTACATAGTCAGTATGCAATGTAATGAATAACAAGGCATTAATCATTGTTTTAACGAGATCTGTACAACTTGATGAAATAGGACTTCTCAGATAAGTCTAAGCTTACTGGATATCTTTAAATAAAATTCAAGTGTCTGAGTTACACTATTTTATAAATAAATGTCTTTGATTAAATAGTGATATTTTAATAGAATCTAAACATTTATAGTCTGCTTTGATAAAAAGATCCTCCACACAAAAGGTATATTTACTAAAGGATATCCTCCAAAAAACAAAAGACATAATGATATATGAAGGTATGATTTTTAAGATAATAATTAGGGCACAGAAACTAAAGAGAAGAAAAATAATCCAGAGCATAATTTCATAGTCCTTATTCAATACGCAACATGAAATATTCTAAAACCTTTATAAACATCACTAATTCATTAATGAATCACTGACATGTTTCCTTAGGAATAAGAACATATTACCAACAGTGGTGCCAAAATCTCTCTCAATTTCAATTTCCGATGCCAGTTTATATACTACTCTTTCAACAGATAACTCAGGTTCCACGTCTTCAATATTATAAATCACTTAGTTTTAAAAAATCAGTTTCTTCTATGCATTTCCTTCAAATGACTTTATTTTATTAAAAAGCTCATCATTGACCTTCAATTGAATAAACAGAATCCAAAACACTTCTTTTCATAATTTACATAAAAATCTTGTTTCTACAAGTTAGGCCCTTGGATTTTTTTTCAGTGAGCTTATTAATAAAACAAAAATTTCCTCTCCACTACTTCTTTTAAACTAACAGCTTACATTACCAAGACACAGAAATGGCAATCTTCATACAATAATTAATGATAGCACTTTTCTTTGGTTGCCACCCTCAAAAGATTCTAATTAAGCTCTATGACAAAGCAAAACATTTTCATTGTAATAGCTTTATTTATAAATAAGAGAGTATCAAAGCAATCCAAGACCAGCTAGTCACATCTGGTTTTCATTCAAATACATGATTCTTGACAAGTGGAGCTCTGACTATAAGCTTTAGGCAGAAAAAGATCTCAGGTAAATGCATCCAGCAGTGCCTGCAGTTCTAATGTGCAAGTTTTAGCATTTGACAGAAATTTAATTTAATTAGGTTATTTCTTTTCCACATTAAAACGAAACTTTATTAAGGAACATATAAAAGAATACTGAATACACTTACATGAGATTAAAAATAAACCTTTTTTTAAAAAAAAGCATAAGCAGAAATAAAAATATCAATTTACTATCCTTTAAAAAAGAATATGAACATTTTTTTCCCCAGGTCAATTTTCAAACTCCTAAAAGACCCATGTTTTTGCCCAGATTTTTTTTTAAGGGTGAGATGGGAGAGGGACTGGGGACTGGTTGGGGACGGGGGCATAGAGCACTGGGGTAAGGATTGCAGAGAAATCCTAACTTCTACTAAATGTCAAAGTGAAATGACTATTAGAAAGAGCCAAACTTTTACATTAACTATTTTAAGAAGTTAATGATTAGCTAATCAAAGAAATTCTAGGTAAAATGGATATTCAATTGTATGAAGAATATTCAGAATATGTTCTTACCTAGGCACTCTTGGATCATGCCATGTGCTCACACCAGTCTGAGTATGTAAGAAATACACCTGACCTTGTTGTGTTGTCCTCTGTTCTGTAAAATTAAGAAACACTAACAATAAAAACATATTCAGAATGTCCAAATCAGACAACTAGAGACACTACAATATCATATTAATAAGTTATCTAAATTACCAATCTACATTATTACAGAAGTTTTGCTTTACAAATAATTTGTTCTGAACTCAGAATACATTCTCTCTTGGAAACAATCTTGTAAACAGTGAAGAGGGTCACAGGCCAACTATCTAAAAGGCAACTATACTTATAATGTGGCTTAAAATATTAACCATGTTGCAATGCAAAATAGAAGAGGTGACAGTACCAATAACTAAGCAAAACAAACATGAAGTGATGATCTTTTATTTGTCTTAAATGTGGAGCCTGAGGGGAACAAAGGAAGGCTCAGAGGAAGAGGCTAACCAACTTTGGAGAGGTCCTGAGGGGTTTGCAGAAACTTTCAAAGGGTTTGCCGATTGGTAATGCTTTTTTTTTTAGTATGCCTAATCTTACATCAAAAACTTACATTTTTTTCTTTTCTTGAGAGAGGTAGTCTCAAGACTACACTTGGAGTTAAACAGAAGCAAAAAAGATGGAATACAGGGGAGACACTCTATGGTCAAAAATAGGCAAAGATGGAAAAATAACCAAGTTAGAAAGCAGAGGACTAAAGAGCAAGTGTGCATACTGGGGAGAAAAAAGTCCAAGGTGACATAAACTCAAAGCCCTTGGGGAAAGCGTGAGGAAGCCAGGGCAAAGAGAAGGAATCGGTGAAAAGGGTTCCTTCACTGGTGGTTTTTGGTCTTAGGTTTTTAAGCAACAGAACCACTTTTCTTTAAACCAAAGTTAATGAAAAATTCCACCATATAAAATGATAAAGCTATTGCTAGTATATATTAGTATAAACTTAATTTGTTTATAAACCTACAAAAAGCAAACAATTTAAACTTTAAACTTTTAAAAATTACAAACAAAAATATTTAAAATTGGTTGGACATAACAGCTACAAAAATTTCAGCCTTGGTACCACTTTACTCCTATGTTTTGGTTGGGTTAAAATAATTTTAGGGGTGGCCAGTTAGCTCAGTTTGTTAGAGTGCAGTGCTTTTAACAACAAGGTTGCCAGTTCGATCCCCACATGGGCCACTGCGGGCTGCGCCCTCCACAAATATATTGAAACAACTACTTGACTTGGAGCTGATGGGTCCTGGAAAAACACACTTAAAATAAATAAAAGTTTAAAAAAATTTTTTGATTTATATCACACAAATATTATGAAAGTATAACCACCCCCACTCCAAACAGTTTGCCTTGTAATCTCAAAGAAAAATGGCAGGAGAAAACTTGATTCTTAGGTCTGAACATTAATAACAGCTAAAATTCACTAAGTTTGAATAGGCACTGTATAATAGGCACTAACATGAAGTTATCATTTATATTTTGCAACAAAACCTGCACGGCTGGTGCTATTATTTTCCCCGTTTTATAGAAGATAAAATTGAGGTTCATAAAAGTAAACAACGTGCCCAGTGCACACAACTTATATGTGGCAAAGTCAGGATATGAACCCAGGTCTGTCTCCCAAGTCCATGCTCTAATCACTGCGCTGTAAGTTTACGTTCACCTGTGTAGCATAGAACAGTTAATGGACAAATTGTGTGTTTTTTTTAATTACATAGTTACGGGCTACCCCGGTGGCTCAGGTGGTTGGAGTGCCACGCTCCTAATACTGAGTCGCCGGTTCGATTCCCACATGGGCCAGTGACCTGCGCCCTCTACAGCTAAGATTGTGAACAACAGCTCCCTCTAGAGCTGGGCTGCCGCGAGCAGCCGGAGGTTGACGTGACCTGCCTTGGGCTGCTGTGTGCTGCCAGGAGCGGCCTATGGCCAGTGTGAGTGGCCGGCAGCCGGCAAGAGCTGCTGTGAGAGGCCGAGGGACAACTAGCAACCGACGGCCTCAGCTGCGGGGAGCGCAAGGCTCATAATACCAGCCTGGGCCAGGGAGCTGTGTCCTACACAACTAGACTGAGAAACAACGGCTTGAACCGAAGGGGGGGAGGTGCTGTGTTGGGGGGGTGGATTTAAAAAAAAAGTTAAAATATATTTAAAAATAAAGTTAAAATCATGCATTTGCAGAACAGTTTAAAAAATATTCTAGGGCAAAAATAAAATACAAATTAGATCAGGTGATTCCCAACATTGGTCATTAGGTGTCACCATCAGCTCAGAATAGCTGTTGAGAGGACAAGGATGTAAACAACTTGGTTAGCTCTTAGCAAGAAAGGCGAGCACAGCTGAGTTATACCAGTGCTACTTACGTGTATATTATCTACCAGAGTGTTCACAAGTGGTGATTAATTTAGAAAGTTCATTATTCAACTAGAAGATTCATGTCATCTTCTATTTGAAATTCTACAATTTAGGAAATTATATAAGATTGCAATAATTTTATACAAACAAGTGACTAAATCATTTACAATCACCCAATCACTCAGAGATAACCCAAAATTACAGACAATACAAATATAATGTATAAATACGATCATAAATATCCTTTTGAAATTCTTTCTAAATTGTATGTTTAGACAATGGCATTTCAGGTCTGCCTTCAGATTACCATTATCAATAACAATGCCATCTTACCTTTATACAGTGCCTATTTACAAAGAAGTCCCATATGCTCCTCACAACACTTTTGTGATAAGGAGAGGTATCATTCATCTTATTTCGTTATAAAAGAGCAAAAAGGTTAAGGTTAAATGACTAGCCCAAGGTGAAACGGTTGGTAGGTAGTCTTCTACCACTTCAAAGACTTTTCAAAGTTGGGGTGTTTTACATTTGCTTTTATTTTCATGCAGAATTCCTAAATCCAGTTTAATAACTTCTTTAAAAGTTGGTTTTCCGGCTTTCTTAGCCAGCTGAAATCAGTAAAGCACACTTTTATTTTTCCTCTGCTAGTTGTCATACCATAGCCTTCTGGTAGGTCTGGAGGAGTATGTAAATGCGTCCTGCTCATGTAATTTCTATGTCGCTGTGACCTGACTCTCCTCTCTGCCAGTCTGGGATCTGAAGACTGTCCACATGTTGCACCATTTGTTCCACTAATCGGAGTGTTCTCATCAACAAGGCAGCTAAGAGGTCTGCCAGGACTAGAATACTCAGATGCCGGTCTATTAAAAAGGAACAGGGAAAAAAGTTACTCAACTCAGATATCAAAAGTAGCGTTCTCTAAACAAAGTATGTATTGCAGTAACAATCATTTCTAAGAAAATGCAATGATTAATACAAATATAATGATTTCAAGAACTCTGAATAAAAGCCCGAAGCCTCTGAGCACAAAGAAACTCAAGTGATAAGCAGAATTGTCAATTATGTTTTTAAATCATTTAATATTGATTTTAATCACATTTTATATGAAATCCACATATAACTGTAGATGTGAGTAGTAGCTTACAAAGCGCTACTTGACTTAGCTCCAGCCTACCTGTCAGATGTGACTTCCCACCATTCTCCCACTCTGCTTCTGCCATACTGACATTCTCCTTGTTCCTTGAACTTGCCAAAGTCACTCTTCCTTTAGTGCTGGAGAGCTATTCCTTCCGCCTAGAATGCTTTTTGACTCCTGTTTTCCGTAAGCCAGGTTCCTTTCCTGTCATTCAAATCACAGCCTCCAAGAGGGCCTTCCTAGCCTTTGAATCTAAAGTCACCCAGACATGTAATCGTACCTCACCTCATTTCCTCAGCATTGCAGTTGTTTCTGATATTTTTCTCATTTGCATCCCTGTCTTTGTCTTCCTGTGTTACAGTATTTATGGAGAGAAAAGAGTGCCTCGTTTGCTCCCCACAATATATGTCCCACCTAGTATAGTGCTTGGTATATATATGAGTCACTCAACAAATATTTATTGAATGAGAAAAGGAAAAAAGATAGAGCTTCCAGTCGATGGTAGGTCATCCAAAATAAGAGGATTAATCAAGAGTTAATTTTTAAACTAACATTTACAACACAATCAACTTGATACATGTGGAAATTAAAGTCAACTTTATCAGTTAAATGAATTAGAAGGAAATGGATTTCACTAAAACATTAATACAAGGTCACCTTCATTTACACTTAGATACAGTAAAACTGGGTTCTTTGACTTCAATAAAATCCTTGGCAGTTTAATACTAGAAATGCAACTTTCAAATAAGCATTTTTAAAAATGGCAACATGAGCTAAGCTTTTACCTGAGAATCACAATAGAAAAAATTTTGTGTTTCAGTGGATGAAGCAATTAATCTCTAGTAAATAAAAGAATGTATAGCTAATGAGAAGCATTTGATGTTCTATGTCTGGTGTCAATCCTGCTCAGGAAAACAAAAAGGGGGTGGGGGCAAAACAAACACTGAGTAGAGGTCGCAGTAAACTTTGTTCTTACTTTAAAAAAAAAAAAAAATTCAGCCGCTTATCTTACTCATTTTGTTACTCATAAAGCACTTCCTTGGCATTTCCAAAAATTGTCTTGTATCCCCCATGTCTTTATACGTTAAACTCCATGAAGGTCTTTCTGCCTTGTTCAACATTACAACCCAAACGCCGAGCACAGAGCCTGGCATAGAACCATCTGGTGAACTAAATGATAGCTATGACCACTACCCTGACTACTTTTCATCACCTTTCCCCTACCTGGCTAAATCCTAACATTTTTCAGAATTTAGTTCAGAGATTCCTCTCCTTCAGAGTTTTTCCGAGCAAGTTCCACCATCCCCTTCCCCCTACATATAAGTCAGGTGCCTCTCCATATGGTCTCAGCATCTGCGTTCTTATCTTGATTACAGACCTTATCAGACGTAATATAATGTAATCATGCCCCTACATGACTGAACGAACATAGATCCTGCATACCTATTTTGTTACAGCCATTCGTGGACTCAAAAAAAAAAAAAAAAATTTAAGAGTTCCAGAAATAAGGTGACTTCTCAATTTATTCACTTAACGCATTTAATAAATAAATATTTATTGAGTACCATCACAGGCCCTATAACTACAATAACAGGATAACCTGCTAAATAATCTTTATCAAAAATTACTTTTTAAAAATAAGAACGGCACTTGCTATAAGATCTACTGACCTAGAACAGTATAAACCAAGGCAGGAAATCCGGTAAAGCTGATAGTTCAACTGAAAGGGACGACTTTAGGAAGGTGAACAGCACAGACGATGGACAGATATTTGTATGTTCTTACCGTGTTGGGCGTTCCCACTGAGTAGTTCTTGTTATGTGGTTTAGATACTGGATTCTTCCGGAGGCAGTTCTCCTTTCTTCCCAGCTTAAATAAAAACATTGAGAGACATGGTATTAATAGGAAGCTGGACACAATGTTTTTAGTATAATAAACAAGCCAGGAAGATATCTGCTAGTAGGAATCAAGAATGACAAACTGTAAGATCAATACAAAGAATATAGGAATTTTTTCAACTTATTTTAAAACTATGCAATATATCTTCTGGAATTCTGAAGCTTCTAAGTTATTTACATTGAGGTGTGACTAATATTTTCCAGCAGCCAAACTGATAATTTTTCAACAACGTCAACAATGCCCAATTTAAATTACACTAATTTCTATAATTTAGTGGGAAGAAAAGGCCATACTAAAAATCACACAATTTTTAAAAATTAAACTAGAAAAGTATATCAAATAACTTTTTAAAGTATTTAGCCTACTCAAACTAATTTTTTAAAAAACAAGAATGTCACTTCTTCCTCAGCCTCTTGTTAATTCATATAACAAAAAAATAGGCAAATGACTATAGAAATGTAGTAATGTTAATATTTCCACTAAAACATTGGCAGAGGTTTAGAGGCCTTAAAAAATAGAAAATAAAGAGATACTAAGAGGTATTTTCCCCCTGTGATTACAATTGTAGTACAATAATGTAGAGCAAGTTTAGATTAAGCCTTACATTGTTGTAATCTCTCAACATTAGTGACTTCATCTTAAACTTCCCCTTCAAAAGTACCATAATCTACCTCACATGCATAAAAGTTAACCAAAATATCAACAACGCTAAAATGATCTATAAACAGACTTACATTACAGTGATTTTTAATAGTTTAAACAAAATGAGCCAATATCACAAGCTGGATATAAAATTTAAAATAATGTCAAAAATAATTTCAGTAAAAACTCAACCAACTATATACTTCAAATGGATAGATTCATTAAATGTAAACTATACCTCATTGAAGTTAATTAAAAATACTTTGAAAGTTAAAAATAAAATCAGAAAAGTGTCAGAACTAGTACCCAAGACAGAGAATAGTGATAAAAAAGCATGAACTTTGGAATTCCAGTTTTTTACGTTGCAACTCTGCCATTTACCATGTGATCTTCAGCAATTTTTGAGTCTGTTTTTCTAATCTGTGAAACGAATGACGGTAACAATAGTCGTAGCAGTAGTAATAATAATAGCAAATTATTTATTAAGCACTTACTATATGCAAGACATTGTGCTAAATGCTCTACATGAACGATTTCATTTAATCCGCACAATTTATGGCATATGCGTATGTACTATTATCATCATCATCCTTTTATAAACAAATATAAACCAAAACTTACATAAGTTAAATAAATTGATTAAATTCATAAGCTAATAAGCAGAAGAGTAAGGACTGGAACCCAGACGTTCTAATTCCAGAATCATATGCTATATGCTATGAGAATTAAATGATATAAATGTATCATATAAAGTGCTTATAATGGTATCTGATACTGCATGCTCAATAAATGTTACTATGTTGTTATAATTACTATTACACTATTATACAAATTCTCTGTGCTATCCCTCTAAATAGAGCAATGTCTCAGATTTAGCATTTATATGCCCAGTTTTGAATAATTTAATCAAACAAAAGTTTTTCTTTTAAATATGTAATATTTACAGGAGCTATATTTGCCAAGAAAATTTATTTGTATCCTAGTCAAAACTCTTATAAACCAAATTCAACATCTAATTCATGGCTTACTTTCTAAATTTGCTGTGACAAGCAAGATCCCTTCCTGATTTTCCAAGTACAAGGAAAATCTAGATTCAGGACCTGATCAGAAAATTTTTAAAGTTAAGTACACAATAAACACCAACTGATTTCTCATTATTTTAAGACTATTATCTACATAATTCTCTATTGAGTTTAGCTTACCCATCTGGTAAATCATTATCAAACAAACGACTGCAGTCCACAACTTGTCCTCCTGTGCCTATTCGGTCTCTGGACTGAAGACTTACTATGAAACAACGGAAACATTACTAAGAGTCATAGAACCAGAAAGAATTATTACAATTTAAAATACATACCTTTAAAAGACATCTGGCTTAGATTATTTTAGTATTTTAGAATGAACTCTTTAGTTTCTACTAAATTCTGTCATTTCTTTTCCCATGAAATTTTTTTCCTTTAGGAGCAATATCAGAATTTTAAGGTTTCCTACACTGTATCATTTTCATGGAAGAGAGCCTAATTACTTTTTTCCCATAGTAATGGGCAATGCAAGGCCACTACTGCACTTAAGAAGAGGCATAATATATGAACAGTAATTCATGTACAGAGGAATTTGAAAAGTTCACATTAATTTCGGTTTAATTCTTGACCCATCTTAAACAACAACAAAAAAAAAACCCCACTAGATTCTGACAATAGGGCAACATTCAGATTCCATGAGTTAAAACAATACATTACCATCTAGTGTAGTATAAAACTATCATTATAAACTTGGCAGCAAGAGATGTGAACGCTAAACAAGGCTATACCAACTAGTTTAGCACTATTACCTTGAACAAAACACTTAACTTTCTTGAGGTTGAGGTAATCCCAGTCTGAATGAGGACGTTAGGGTAAATGATGTGCCTGAAGTCCTCGCTGCTCTATTATTCTTTAATTCCATTTTTGGCAACTCTCCCAAAAGACAGAAAGGGCTATAGGAAAACCTGACTGTAGCTCAGCTTCTTAAAGAATATTACATAAAGATGACATCTTAAGACCCTTCATTCTAGGAAGAGTCTCAAAATACTGAACTCTCCCAGCTCTATAAAAATTTTGAAAAATCAGAAAGTTCAACACATTGTTCCTTTGTATAAATTCCATTTACAAGAGACAACATTGTAACAAACCTCCTCAGTGAATGTAAACAAAATGTTAGTGAAAATTATACTAGAAAACTATATTAATCAGTTTTTATACAGAAAGGCTAAGTGAAATGCTTACCGAAATACAATTACAGCAGAAACAATGTATTTTCTCATTAGCTTTGTTTAGAATAATATTAAGAATCGAAGCTAAAGGATTTCATGAGCTTCGATGTACATCTCCAGAATGCTGTATTACAAAACATCTAAGCAATTTTCAGATAGGCTTGTGTTTTTAAATAACCTAATTCTAGCAATATGCAAAATGAATCATAGAAATATTATGTTTATTAGAGCACGGTTCGTAATATTAAAACATCAGAAACAACCTAAATATCCAAAATGGCACTGGTTAAACTATTTGCCCACATGGACTACCATACAACATTAACACTACTACAGAAATGTATCCTTAAAGGAGTCCATCTCAGTGTCCTACCACGCTATGTATCTTGATCACACATTTTAAAGTGAAACATTCTTTTTTTTGTTACATAGTATATATACCCCAGTAGGTATATGTCTAACCACTGACAAAAGAAAAGTCTTCTATTTTTATAAATGCAAACTCACACCTAGTAAAATTATTTTGTTACTAGACATTAGTTGGCAAACATTACAATATCAAATCAAATAAAGTAGGAACAATTACAGTTAAAGTCTGTATGCCAGGATTTATTTTTGAGTTTTTGCTCTCTTCTCAGTCTAAGAATGACAGGCATTATCAATACTGCTGTAGTGTAGCTACTTCCCTATGACAACCGCAGTAGGGCTTTGTTATGCTGCTACTCTGGCAGTTCCCGAACTATGAACCCAATTCACTGCCTTGTAAAAGGAAGCCCTTCAAGTACCTTCAGTAGCTATAATAAAACCTCTTTCGTAGGTTCATCATGCAGTCATCTTATTCTAAGTTCTGCTCTGTAATGAAGTATAACAGTAAGATTCCAATTGCATCTTTCTTCTGTCTCAGTGCTGTACTCTATTTGTATACTTTAAAAGAATTCTTTCCTAAACGATCAACAGTTCTTCACAATACTAGGAGAATTTTTTTTTTAACAGTTTGTCGTTTTTAATTAAGTTAGCATGGATCCTGAATCCACTGTTCGAAACACTTTACATGACTCATTTAATTCATGCCAATACAATGAAATGACAGTTGTACTTTGATTTAAAATATATTTAGAGTGTAGGTCAGCTTGAATGAAGCCAAAATTCATGCAATTTTAAGTTCCACACTTACCTACTATCTGTCCTCTAACTGTATCATTGTCATTTGGCCCAAGTTTGCATAGATCCAGCCTCTGATCTATTACAAATTTAGGGGGGGGAAAAAAAGGCAATTAAAAAATTAGCTGGTATCAGAGATTCTAACATCCACTGAGTAATAGTAAATTTCCACCATCTCCTATCATCATTTAAAGAATTAGTCATGTTTTAATGACGATGAAACAAATGTTTTAAATTCTCTGACTGCATATATATAATTAGTGTAAACGTCTCAACAAAAGTTTTGATAAATTCAGAAACCATATATATAACCGCCAACATGCAGTTACTTTCTTTCCAAAGATTTCAGACCACTTCAGTTTGAGTCGTGGCTTGCCATTTAATAGTTGCTATTCTTAAGCGATTTATCCGAGTCTTGACTTTCTCCACTACCTACTTCATATTTTCTAAGGATTAAATCAGGTAATCATGTAAAGCTCTTAGCAAAGCACCTGGCACATATGTGTTTGATAAATATTAGTTGATGTCATTGTTACTTTTTCTCTAAGCATTTCAAATGACCCTCCACAATACAGAGTAAGTGTTATAATAAAAAGACGCCAAGTATAAACTGTAAGATAAGAGTTTGGGTCAGTTGTTCTATTAACTCATTTAGGGGCAACTCACTTATTCTCTGATGCCTCATCTATAAAACAGACATGATACTGGCCTGGGCAGTTACAGTAAGGAACAATGTCACCTTTAGCATGTTGGTGTTCCTTTGTTTGATTACAGTGGTACCTCAGTTTTCGAACATAATCCGTTCTGGAAAACCATTCGAGTTCTGAAACGTTAGAAAACAGCTGACAGCTAGGCCTCAGGATCTTGCAGTCAGTGGAAGACACGTGACATGTTTGACTTCCGAGGTGTGTTCGAAAACCAAAGCATTTACTTCTGGGTTTACGGCATTCGTAAACTACAATGTTCATCAACAGAGACGTTCAAAAACCAAGGTACTACTGTATAGCACTTAAAACTGATTTTTTTTTTACAGCTATATGCCATCTATCTACTTAAATAAATCATGAACTGATAAAAGGAGACTGTATCTTAGTTTTTGTATTGTCCACTGCAACCTGGTAGAACAGTATATCAGATGCTCAACAAATGTTTGACAAATACTGTGCACATCAAAAAGGTCAAATTAATGCAATAAAACACTCATAAGCAACAGAAAGAAAAATCCATGCCTTAAAACTATAGCACCTGGCTATCCAGCCAAAAATACAGACATTTTTTTCCTTTGCAAATAAAAAAGATGCTACTAAGTCAGCCAGACAGTGGATTTGAGCAGAGCAATTCTTCTTCTGTTCCATCCTTCCAGGGTGTCCTGCTCCCTTAACCAGGAGGCCTTTGCCTGTGCGTCTCAGAGGTCAGAATTCCATGCCTTTTTCACCTTTATATCACCAGGTTTTTGAACAGTAACTGGGACATTGAAGGTTCAATAAATGTTGACTAAATTGAACCAGAGATAAGGTCATACATGTGACCTGTAAGTTTTCAGTCTGTCTGCTAGGCTGGGTAATAAAACAATTCGTTTTTCTACTTGTATGCTAAATCTTTTCCAATCCCAATGTCTTCAATCTCCTGTAGATCACCCTGTCAACCCAGAAACATAAGAAATTCTCAGGTCCCTTTAAATTTCCCTGACTCAATACGTCATCTATATATCACATTGTGTACTCACCACCCAGAGTCAGTTCTTCCATCATCACATATTTGATCCCGGTTACCCTTTTCCACCACCCCGCCCTCTCACCCTCTGGTAACCACTAAACTGTTATCTGTGTCTATGAGTTTTTGTTTCTTTGTTCGCTTCCCTTTTTCAACAGGCCAGTATTATATATCTGGGCTGTGGTGTCATACTACATGAAGAGGGATCATCTCTTAATATAGCTAACATTCAAAGCTAGATTTACTCTATTTTTTATTTTTTTATTTCCTTAGCTATATTCTACGTGAATTTTTGCTTAATATAGGCATCTGGGCTAAAAATCCCATAACAATGGCTAGCAATACTTTTTATATTATGTAAAAAATAATTCTGTAGAAACAACAAAAAAATTCTGTTGAAAAAGATATTTCTAATATATCCCAATGGAAAAACCCCCAAAAAGATGCTTTGTCACCGGTTATATGAAATTACACATATGTTACATCAACTTATTAATCCAATATGGACATCATTTCTAATGGCTTGATCTTATCTTCTAAATGCCCAGGTTGGTGAAAAACTAAGCTATCGATGAGTAATTAATACAGCTGTTTTACATTCAAAATAATGTTTACCTTTCTATAACTGGAAGCTGAAGTTAAATAATATTGAATGTCAACTATAATTAAATATAAATGGGATGTGGAGTACAGCATAGGGAATAGTCAATGGAATTGTAACAGCTACATACGATGTCAGAGGGGTAGTAGATTGGGAGTGGGGGGGTTATCACTTTGTGAAGGGTGGTAATGTCTAACTATTACATTGTTTTGTACACCTGAAATAAAAAAAAACTACCAAGGGAAAGAAAAAGAAAATGTATATGAAGTACTGAGCATAGTGTTTGGCTTACTGTAGGTGTCAGTACATGGAGCTATTATTGAAGCAGGATAAGTGGTCAATTTCTCAGACCACCACTTCCAGATACCTCATGAGGCACCTCAGTGATCACACAAGTAATTTTTTCAGTTTTATATCTCATTCTTATTCACTCACAAGTCCCCTTTAACTACCACCTTAAACACTCCAATCACCTAAATAAAACTCACTTTATTTCACAAGTCCATCCAAAACCAGAAAAGGGTGCTAAGAAAAAAGGCATATGTATTTTGACACCTTTCTTTTTATTCTTCTGGATAGCAATCATTTTTTAACCCTTATGTATTCACTGGAAAGTAGGCATCATCTCTCATTCAGTTCTAGGTTTCACATAATTAAAATGTTTCACTGTTTTTTAAAAGTCCACAAAATAAATTTAGACCAGGAATTTTTACCAATGTTTCAAACACACACAGGAAGTTAAGTTTTTGGACTCCTGCCTCCCCCCAAAACATACATGGATGCATACGTATGTATGTAAATTTTGAAAAGCACTAGTATCTACTCACAACCAGTGTCTTTGAGGCGGTTGATGGCATTGGAAAGAAGACGAACACAACCAAGAAATCCAGCACCTTGTTTTTTATGGATCTTCTTGTGATTCCATACACTGATCGTAACTGAATCAGACTTTCCAATGTATCTAAAAAACAAAATGACTGCATGAGTAATTTGGCTATTACAAGTAGTTAGTGTAAAAGTTTTCTTTGGTTTTGTAGTCTAGAGTCACAAACGTTTCAGAGTACAGCTAGATAATGCAAAATATGTTTGGAGTTCAATCAATCCACAGGACTGAACTTAGATCTTTAAAAAATCTTAAAAGCAAAATCTAAAAAGAATTTTCAATTTATCCTTTATCACATATGCTACTGTCAGGCTGAGTAACAATTTTTGTTAGTAAAAAAACTACTTTAGTAGCTGGTGTCAAATAACACTATGGGAGTTTATGGTTATTTCTTTCCAAGAACAAAAATCTTACAAAAACTTTTATCACAGTCACATTTTAAACACATTTCCATGATATAACCTACTACCTCAGAGAGTACTCAGTTCATTTTCAAGGGGCATTTGTCAAGGCTGACAGACCAAAAATCTAACATACCTGTTATGTTTTAAATTGCTGTAGAACAAAAGCTGACTGTAACGCTTTTCCCCTGCTTCTTTCCTGTATGCAGGCCTTGAGCGAGCAGGACTCTTGCAGATTTCACTTCACTGCCTGCAGACAAGCAGAGCAGGGAAAAGCGTTACTATACTTGTCTGTGCATATATCTGCAAGTATGTAAAAGCTCTACCACAGCCAATTGTTAACATGGTGTCATCCCATGCAAAAATATAAGAAAATAACATAATTCTATCAGTTGAACCTTAGCTATTTCAACGATTCTAAGAGGTCAAATTTTTGGTCCAGCAACCTTGACCTTAATGTATCATTCAATAAAGCAGTAATATAAAAAAAAATTCTCCTAGTATATAAAAAATCCTAAGCCATTAAGTGAGAACTAAAACTTTTAAACCAGGTAACCACACTTGAGCCCCTGAATCCAGCTGTGCTTAAAGCATGCCCACCCACCACCCACCCCCGGACTTTTAATTCTGCAAGCTAACGCATTCCCTTTTTTAAAATTATGGCCAATTTGAATTTCATTTCTGTTGTTTGCAAATGAACAAAATCTGAATGAAAGTATCATTCAGTATGCATGTACCAGTCTTCAAACAGACTTAACTTGGTAAGTATCTACTGCATGATACGTCAAAATTCTAGAACCAGAATCAAGAGTTAAATAGCTAAATGACCCCAATACAAATATTTAAAAAAAAAAAAAAAAAAATCCCATTAAATCAGTTTCCTAACTGGGAAACCTGACTTACAAGTATGCTAAAATACCGATTTCCTCAGGTCTTTGAGCAGCCCACCACTGGCTTAAGTGTCCTGCCGGGAGGCTGGATGTCAAGGCCCACAGAGACCTTGAGGATATACAGTGAAAATAGGGAAGCTTCTGTCAGCTTGTACCCTTGAATTACTATTTGACAATGTCTCACCTCCCTGCCAAATATACTTCTATTGTACTAAGCCATTGAAAATTTGGTGTTATGTATTATGTCAGTTAGCCTGTTCTAACCAATCCAGGGGCTAAATCACAAAGGGCTTTGTCAGCCATGGTATGAACGCTGGCTTTTACTCCAAGTTAGGATAGGAAGCCAATGGGGATTCAGAGTAGAGGAGTAATAAGATCTGAAATACGTTTGAACAGGATCTCTCTAGCTGCTCTGTTGAGAAAGACTAGCAAGCGGCAAGGCTAGAACAGCGGGGAGCCTAAGGCAGGGGTCAGCACACCCCGGCCTGTGAGCCAAAGCCAGCAGAGCACAGAATATAGTATAACACTATTTCCTTCAAGGATAAACAAAAAAAATTAGGTTTTAAGGCCTTATTAAAAATATTTAGAATGTCTACATCCCTCCACTCACATCACCACTTTTTTTTAACACATACTCATCATTTTCTATTTGCTGGATTCCTCCACAGTGTGGGAACTAGTGTCCTTAAGATTCCTGCCTCCCTCTAAGCCATTCTTCACATTATAGCCAGTGTTCATTCTTGGCTATAAATATGATTATAGTATTTCCCCACTAAAAACTTTCATTGCTCCCCACTGCTTCTAGGGGAGTGTTCAGTTATTACCAGGCTTTCAAGGACCCTGTGAGCTGCGTCCTGCCTGCCTCTTTCTGCTTAGCTTTATCACACTCCCCTTACCTTATGAGAACTTGCTGGCCAGTGCCGCCTCTCTAAATTGTTTTCGGTCAAGTTGTCTTTTACCTCTGGGTCTTCACAGACTGCATTTGCTTAGGGCCTTCCCACTTTCTCCTTTTTCAAGTTAACTCCTACTTAAGGTCTAAGCCTAAATGCCACTTTTCCTAGGAAGCGCTCCCCAACTCCTAACTCCCTGTAAAGAAGTTCTATGTGTTTTCCACAGTATTCTATACTTCACCATATTTGCATCACACTGTTTATAGTTTCCCATTTACTTGTCTTTATACACCACTTGGCTGTAAGCTTGGAGGACCATGTCTTGTTCCATGTAGTAGCTGGGTCTCTGGCTAAAAATAAATCTGACCAAAGCTAAAAGAAATGGCTTAAAATAATCTAATTAAGAACTCAAAAGCTTACTCAGCTGCACAAATAGTAGCTTATTATAGCTGTGTTTTCAAAATCCCTAAAAGTCAAATCAAGTAATAAAACATTTGTGACCTAAAACAATGTATTTACTAAAAGCATCTAATGTTTGAGAATTACATGCCAGGTACTAGTCCAAGCACTTTGCATGTATTATCTCACTTAATCTTCATATCAGAGTTCTCAAGTAGGCATTCTTGTTGTTATTAACAGAAATTGATGCACAGGCGTTAGATACCAAGCAGATGATCACATGGTAAGTGACAGACATGGGAAGCTAGGCAGTCTCACTTCTCTCGATTGCCTACTTTTTAGTTCCTATTTTTTTGCTTAAGTTAACTTGGAGTTACTGAGCCTTAGCACTGAGGGGCATATACAAAAGCATTGCTCTTAGTTGTCTCTAGGTATCTTAACGTTGCAGTGGAGAATAACATTTATTCACATGTGGCTTAGAAGGTCCAATTTAAATAACTGACCAGAGTCCAGGATGAGCCGGGTACTCTAGGATAGTCTTAGAGCTAATCGGCTAGAAGTAAGGAGGTGAGATGTCAGGCATAGAGGTTTTGACAGAAGATCTAAGATTAGTAGGTAAAGTCAAGTGGAACATTTTGATGAAAAGTTTGATGAAAGGTTGATGAGAGTGAAGTAGAATAACCATGAAGCTTAAATGTAAGACTAAAGACTTACAAAGTCAGGATATCAGGACCATTAACATGTTTGTAACATGAGAGATGCTGACAAAGGGTAGAAGTTTAGAGAAGATGTGATAACTGAATTAGTAACTTGTAGAAAATGGAAACATAAAGAACAGACAAGAAATAAGACTATTCCTACCACCAAACCCCTGAAATATTGCCAAACTGTAAGCCCAAGTTACTCTGATGCTGATCATGGGCTGAAACAGGACTGGTGAAAGTGTTTAAAAGGAATGGAAAGACCTCCTGAACCCCTTCCCCAACACAGTTCATCCTCAACCCTGGAAGACGATAGGTTTATTCTCTGAAACGTTCTCTACTTGGGAACACTACGCACAGCTGGGTTATTAAGAAGAGGTTACTCTAGTGAATGGAGAGACCTCCCAGCGTCCTATACTGTTCAGCTCCAAGAATACAAGCATCTAGGAATATAGCCCCCAGGCAGGAGACAGGAGAATTATGTGCAATGAAAATGTCATAGTTACACCTGCTTACCCTAGAGTTAACCAGCTGGGCACAGAGTTTCAAATCCACATTTAAGTGGCTCCTCTTTAATATAAAACGGCAGAAACCCAAACCAAACTAACAGGAAAAAAAGAACTCTAAGAAAAGAGAAGCAATACAAGTAACAGAAGAAAACTACAATTATAACACTTCTCTCATCAGAGAAGATATTGCATTCGAGAAATAAGAGGAAGTTATGAAAAGAGGATAGTCAGAAAGTAAAATGATACTGGAAGTTAAAAATATGAGGGCAAAAATTACAATAGGAATACTGGAAAACAAAGTTGAGGAAACAGCCCAGAAATTTCATCATAGGTTTTAATTTTTTTTTTTTTTACTAAAACCAATGTTTTTTATTAAAAACATGTTTTTAAAAAATTAGGGTAAAATATAGGAGAATAAAAGAAAGGACAACTAAATGATGACCAATTTAGGAGGGATAACATCCAAATAACAGGAGTTCCAGAAAAGGAAAAAGAGAGAAAGAAATTGGAAGAGAGGAAATCATGTATAGATAACTAAATAGAAAATTTCCCCATAACCGAAGAGTTTAAGTATCTAGATTAAAAGGTCCCATTATCCAGCACTATGTATCAAACATACCAAATCCATCACAAAACAATTTAACATCAGCCATAAAGAGAATACCCTGAAATCTTGTGGTGGAAAACAATAATCACGAATGACCAAAATCAGGATGGCATCAGCAAAACTCTAAACCTGCACTGTCCTAAATGGTAGCCACTGGCCATAGGGGGCTATTGGGTACTTAAAATGTAGGTAGGTCAAATTGAGGTACTCTGTAAGTACAAAATAAACCTGACTTCAAAGACTTGAGTTAAAAAAAGAAATACACACCCATACGTGTATGTGTGTATAACATAATTCAATAATTATTTGATATTGATTGCGTGCTGAAATAAAAATATTTTAGATATATTGAATTAAATAAAATATTAAGCTTAATTTCATCTGTTTCTTTTTACTCTTTTGAATGTGGCTACTAGAAAATTTAAAATTACAGATAAGCTGCCATTTGTGGCTCACATTATATTTCTATTCAGTAATGCTGATCTAGACCTAGAAAATAATGGAGCAATGTACTCAAAATTTGGAAGAAGTGATGTCTCACCTGAAAATCTATACTCAGGCAAACTATCAATCAAGTAACAAGACAAAATACATTTTCAGACAAGATCTCAAAGTAACTTTCCACATTTTTGTACTCTTCCTCAAGCTGAGTACAAAGATAGACAGACTTCATGAAAGACAGACTTCACCAAAACAGGGAAGTAAACAAAAAAGTAGGAAGTCACTGGAACCAAAGGAGAGAAAGGAAATTCCCAACATAATGATAAAGGCAAGTTCCAGGTCCACAACTGTGCAGCAGACCTTAGAGAACCACCAAAAAACCAGACCAGACTAGAGCAAAAGGACAGAGGCTCCAGAGGGAATAGCTCCAAGAGGAAAACAAAGCCAGCGGAGTATCTCATGAGGCTGAACATACGCAAAGGACACAGTGCTATAGCAGAGTTCGTGAATGAATGAACGAACTAGATAAAAAAAAATTAAACTAATGAATGGTAAAGTAAGATAGTAACTACAGAAAAATAAAAGTTGTCAAGAAAGGAAAGGTAATCATTGCACACCAGGTGACTCAGTTATGAATATTTACATGATCATAATAATATAAAAATGAAACAACAATTTAACCAAAAAGGTTCAAATAACTACATAGGAATGCTGGGAGAAAGGAAGGGGCATGCGGGTGTTGTAGGAGTGAGGATGACAGATACCAGTTGTAAAAGCTAAGTCATCTTCTATGGTAGGAAATTTTAAAATAATACCAAAGCTAAACAACTATTATTATTTATTTGTTTATATTTATATATCGAGATGTCATAAACTGAGCATGATATCTAGAAACAGAATACCAGAATAAACAGCCAAAGTTATTGAAAGCAGTTCCCTTGAGAAAGGGAATGAGGAATAAGAATGGAACAGAGAACTGCATTTTCCCATTAAAAGCCTTAAGAGCATCACTTGCCTATTTTAAAAGGTACATATATTACTATGATTAAAATAAAATTTAGAAGAAAGAAACCATCCATTTAGAAGCAAAAAAACTGCCTATGCGGGCACCCCAATTATGATTTCTTGTTTTATACTTACAACTGGCCTACAGGAAATGAATACCTTTATTTAATGAAAAAGGGTGAGAGAAGGAACTGCTTTATACTGTATATACATTTTGTTCTTCGTAGGCTTATTATGAAGGGTACCTCATCTTCCAAAACCAGTTATCAATCAACCAAAGTCCTCTCCCACTAACTTTTATATCACTCTGTGAAGACCAAATTATACCCAGCTCAAACTCAGATCATTTCAGTGACTGCTTTCAAAGACTATATCAAATAATACTGATTCTATGTTTCATTTCAGATCAACCATTTAAACCTACAGGTCATAATGCTGATTCCATTTTGGATCGAGTGTATTCTTCACAGTATCTGTAGAATGGCATTGCCCAGATCCATCAACCACCACCTTAGCAAATGGGTCAGGAAGTCCTGTGAGAAAAGGGGAAGATTTTTTTTTTTATAATTAAAGAATATTTTGACATGGAAGATACAAGACTAATTATATAAAGATTACTGGTTCGCTGCAAAACAAAAGATTATTTCATTCCTTATAAAAGTTTAACATTTCGCTATAAAAGAAAAGGGGTTCGTTTAAAGTTAATTCTACATTAAATACCAAAAACTATATTTTTTTCTTGTTTCTGTCTCAAAACAGTCTCAGCTTAAACTACCAAAGTCTAGAGGTTACCCCAAATGTGGACGTTTTTATTGCTCTTTACCAGCCCTTTGACCCTAAGAAGGAGAATGCTTAAAACATTCCTGGCTCTCTTAAAACTTTTCCACAGTCTCCCTTAGTAGCTCATTTAAAGAAAGAGCTTACTAAAGGTTTTCACACAGGAACATGGGCTATAATTAAATCAGCCAAAAAGTTTTACTGAATAACTACCATGAGTGATGAGAAATTGAACCAAAAAATCTAATAAATACCCTGCCTTAAAAGAGCTTCATATCTAATTGGGGAAATAAGAATGCTATACAAATATACAAAAACAAAAAACAAAAAAGACCTGAGAATAAACAAGTGTTTGTACTGATTTGTAATACTATGAATGTTTTACATATATTAAATCTCTTAATCCTCACAATAACCCTACATAATACTATTACCTCTATTTTATTGATGAGGAAACTGAAGCATAAAAGGTTTATTAACTAGCCCAGCATCACACAGTGTAAGTGGAAGAGCCAGCGTCTCAAGTTTAGATTCTAAACCCAAGCACACACAGTCTGGTTCTCAATTTCATGGTCTGAACTGCTACGTTGTACTATGGTACCTCTCATTTGCTATGCGATTCAACAGTTTGCACAAGTAAGAGCGCAGAAAAACAGAACAATTTGAGGATGAACAGTAAAAAAAGGCTGCTGCTGCTTCTTTTTTTTTTCTTTTTGAGGGGATGGGACTCATTGGGGCTTTAAAGAAGCAGGAAGAGCATCAAGGAGGGTATGACAATATCTGAAGGGTTTGAGGACTCTAACCAAAGGGTTTGTGCTAAGGTGTAACAGTAAATGCTGCTGGAGAGGTAAGACTGATCTAGTGAGAGAGGCTTGAAAGTCAGAAAATAAAGTCTTAGAGTGACTGGGGGAGCTAACAGGGAGCCACTTTAGGTTCTGAAGCATGGCTGTAAACACATTTTCCTATTTTTCCATTAGTGGTATTCAGGATGAACTGGGAGAAGGAAAGAGTAAGAGGCACAGAGACCATCTCTGAAACTGTTGTAAGCTTTAGACAGTAGGTCACATGAAGAACAGCACAACGAGTCACCTAGTGAGCTCCAATTCCACGATTCTGTGATCTGTCAACTTCAAAAAAAATAAGACCAAAATTTAAGAATATTAAGTATTTAAGAAGAAACTTGGTAGGTTAGGGTATCAATCTGTTTATACTGTTTTTGAAGTTTAGCGTTATTTGTATTATTTCCATAATACTTAACAACCAGTAATGTGTTTAACAGAAGAATACTTTTCCCTCTACCTTCAATAATGTTAATTATTTTCTTCTGGGAGAAATCCACTCTACCTTGTTCTTTTGAGTCTACTTTCTAAACAAATAAACATATAAATGTATGTTTGTAAGCAAAAACAAACAAAAATCACATTTCTAGCTTTCCCTTTGGATGTTGCTTAACTAAAGAATTAAGGACTAAGAAAACAACTTTTTCCACACAAAATTTGGCGTGGCTTCCAAATTCTTAATTAAGTATGAATGTCTAAGTCCTGTCTTCCTATGTTTCTCTTCTGTTAAATAAAACAAAATACAAGCTCTATACCCTAACCAAAAAATGCCTAAGTTTCAACCTACCTGATTATATTTTCTACAAAAATTTAACTTGAGGGCCAAGTTATTCTAATGTGGTCAAAAGCTATCAACTTTTCTGAAGTTAGTGAGACCTCTAGTGGTAATATAAAGTGGCTAAAGTATTTTGTGTATTTTTTTAAACTTCAATTCTCCCCATCATTTCTGAGTCATATAAAACACCTAAAGCTCAAGAATTTTCTCACTACACAAGTGCACTTGATATAAAAATAATGAAAAAAAAAAAGTCAACTTAAAAGTGAGTTACCAGAGAAAAGAAACGTTTATTTTTGATTCGGGGGGCGGGGGGGAGATTCAACCCACCATCTTGGTTCTTACTGAATTCAATGTGAGGCCCCTATCCAACACCTTAACACAGTACCTTACACACAAATCTTTAATTTTAATGTTGCATAAAGGAGAAAAAACTTGATACTAATGACAACATTCTTTAAAAAACACTGATAATGGATAAATGAATAGATATGTGATAAAGTTAATGGTAAAATCTAGATAGTGGGTACTCACTATAAAATTCTTTACATGTTCCTATATACTTGAAAATTTTCCTGCTAAAATTTTGGGGAAAGGAGGAAGTACTTATTTTTAAAAGCCAATAAGCTTGAAAGCAGTTCTTTGAAAAATGACTGAGCAAAACCTTTTCTCAGAAAGGGTAGATATCCTGGAATTAACAGTATTATCTCATATTTTACAAGTTACTCTACAAAAGACAATACATGGCTGTGCAGTGTTTCCTATAGTTAAAAAAATATATGTATCTATTTCATCAGCATATAATCGTGCTTAATATTAATATTTACTTTTCTCATTCTCATTCAACACAATTTAAACTGAATTACAAGCAAAACCTTAACTATAGAGGGTGCCAAAAAAATGTATACACATTTTAAGAAAGGAAAACTGTATTAAAATTATAATACTCAATATATACCGATAACAAAAGATGAATATAAGTCACGTTTGACTTCTGCAATTACAATGGGTGCTCAAATTGGTTACCATCAGCGTCCAGACACTTCTGATCATGGCGAACTACTGCTTGAGCGACACTGACCAAAGTGCCCACGTGTATACACTTTTTGGCACCCCCCGTATATTTCAGGATCAATGGTAACTGCATTCTTATCAATAAACACATTCGCACTCAAACTTAATTAAGAGATTTAGGAACCATTATTTAATTCTTTCTCTGAAATTAATGTGAGCAACCCTTAACTCATAAGCAGATGGAAAATAAATGCTAAGTCTGCCACAGCGGGAGAACCTTCACCAATGTGAACCTGGGGGATTATTCTGAGTCCCCTCTGAAGGCCTCAGGATTGGCTTTCCTGTTTCCCTTTCCAGGGCCCTCAGTGTTTCTTCCACCCTGGGTTTTAAAGATAATCACACAGTTTCCCCCAATTTTCTTATCCCTGAAGCAAGCTCACAACTCTTAAATAATTTTATCAATTTTTACTGCTTCATAAGGGAAAAGGGAAATAAATCCTTCTTTCCTTCTTATTTTTTACATGCAACTTAAGGACAGATAAAGAACATATAAGTGGTAATAACCTCCTCTCAGAGGTTTACAAAGAATTAAAGTCAGATCCCTCTAGATTTCCTAGGAAAACTGAGACAGGGATATCTGGATACTTTATTGGAGGAGCTGGGTCTTGGGACTCTGGAGGAAGGCAAAGAATTTGGGGAGGAAGGCGGGGAGACAAAACTGAAGATTTTATCTTTAAAACTAGAGCAGATGTCCTGGGAGAGAAGCATCTGTAAGAGTGTGCATTCCTCACTTCTCTCGCTTTTCTCCTTGTCAGTAGCCTATCCAATCCTATGCCAATTTGCAGTCTTACTAGGTTAAATCTTACCTCAGATCAACCTAGGGGTAAAAAGAATACATACTGGTTATTAGCAACAGAGATGAGGTGGGCAGTTCAGCAGCAGCTTGTGAAGATAACATTAATTGGTGGCAGCACAGAGAGGCCACTGGGTACAAAAACTGGGGTAGAGGCCACGTGGTACATAAATTGGAGGCTGCTTATAACTTCCTTCTTAACTATGTCCCAAATCATGCTAATTGCTTTCCCATATAAGCACAGATATAAAAAATTTTAATTATATAGTTTTATAAGATGTTATTTTATAAACTTTAATTCAGGTTCTACTCTAAACAGATTGGAAGTAATACAATTTCAAGTGGAATGAGTTAAGTATGATTTAAAAATATATCAAGAGCTTATTATGTCTTTTAACCAAACCCTTGAGAATTACCTACTCATATTAAATTAGCACTCATAGCCAGTTTTGCTGGCTTGTAAGACTTGCATTTAAAAATCTAATGAATATACTCTATTTCTAACTTCAAATATTTGACATATAAAATTTTGTTGGCTTAAGAGTTTTTTACTAAAAATTGTATCATTTTTTACCCAATAACTTAAAGCTATTGAGAAGTATATTACAGGGTAAACACATGCAAGGGGTTCTGTCCAATCCTCCCTCACAAAACTTAATCCTAAACAAAGCCACAAAAAATTTCACAACAGATCGGCACAAGAGACAGCAAATATGGGAACCAAATATCTACTTTGGAGTCTGAGACTTCAGAGCATCTACGATCAAATGTGGCAGAGATTACTTTCCTACACGCTGGAAATTCCAAACAAGCTGAATGACTTCTCTCCCTTCCAAGGAATCTTGAATGCATGGGTAAAATTTCCTACAAACTGTTACGGAGAAAAAAAAGTGTTTACAAAATAATCTCAAACCTTTCCTAGAGATCTAGCAGTATGCACACGTTCAGTATACATTACACATATCCGCATATACACACCTGCACATACATACATTTCACAGAACTATGTGGGAGGGGTGGGTAAAGGGAACTGGGCTAAGGCTAAAAGAGCATAAAATCCTCTCTCAAAAATGCGATGCCAAAAGGCTCTGAACCAAAGCATTCATAAAATAACATTGAGTATATTTCTGAATAGAGAAATCCCTAAAGCAGACAATTCTGAAAATGTTATCCAAAAAGTTTACACACAACATACAAGATTTAAAATTAATTTACTTACGGAAAAAATCCTTTTTCACCAAGTTTTTTGCACAGAGTACTGTAAAGGAAACAAAAAATACATGGGAAGAATTAAAATAAAATGGTAGGACTGCATTGTCAAAAGTTTCATATTGAAAACACTAGTGAATAATAATTAAACACCAACCACAGCAAGGTATGAATTATGATCATAAACTTTCATTAAACACTAGCAGAAGACAGCTCAACCTGTGTTTGTAACTTTAGCAATGATCAGCAGTAACAGCTGAGGGCAAGAAAGTTTATATGTCTGGTATTCTCATAAGGACCCAATTCCTATCTTCCATCAAGATCTGTTCTCAGAGTAGCTTGGGGGCAAGGAGGAAATATGTAAATTCGGGTTGATATATATATTTGAGGGATAAAATAATTTTATACTGATGAAGATCATAAATAATATAAAGCCTTCTTGATTTAGATGAGTTTGGGTTTTTTTAAATAGCATTCTGTTATTTACTCTGCACCTAAACTCCACAGAAACTTTTCAGGACAGATAAATTACCTTCTAAATCATCAGCTCAATGACAAGATAGATCTACTATTTCTTCCAAAATTTAAGTTAATATATTGAACTAGATATCCCAAATCCACATTCTCTGGATTACCCTGCATTAAATTATTACTTATATGGTGATGGATGCACAGCCTTGTGAATATGTTAAAAACATTGAATTGTACACTGTAAAGAGGTGAATTTTATAGCATGTGAATTATATTTCAATTTAAAAATTACTGCTTATACAGTTATAAACTTAACTGCTTTAAATCAAACTTGATACAAGTGAAGGGAAAACACCAATTTCCATATATTTGTAGTTCAATTTATAAAATATCTATGAAAGTAACATTTGATTAATTTCTACCCACTTCTACTCAGTTTAAGTTGTCTGTTCAATTAGTTACAATTATTAGAAGTTTAGTGTGTAAAAATTCATTTAACATTATAAACTCTGGTAATAAGTCTCAATATAACTAACCACTTCAAAGTTCAAGTAAAAATCATTTTAAAGACAGATGCCATCAGTAAATGAATAAAATTATTAAGTAAGCACAAGACGCTGATTTACTAGTCAGAGACTCTTAGGCCCTATCTTACACATAAATACAAACGATATGGTCTTCAGTATAATGAGGTTATCATGATTTAACCAGCATCCTAGGATGCAAGACGTGAAATGATTTCACATCATTCTTCAGAGAAACAGAAAACATATGCAAAACTAAACCTACAAATTTACTGTTTGGCTACACGTTTTTTCCCATCCATTTACCACGTCCACTCAGCTGTCAAACACTATCCTTCCTCCTGAGCTCTGGATCTCATACCAACCCACCACTTTCTCAGGGACCTTGTCTCTCTTCTGCTCAACAGCCTCATCAGCAATTTAAACGTACGCAAGCCTCGCCCCTGCCTCCTACCTCCAGCCACCATCCTACCTCTGCTCCTTCATAACGAAACTACTTTAAAGAACTGTCTACATGTTCTTTACCTCCCACTGTCACTTGGCTTCCTCTGTCACCCTTGCCCTTATACTGCTTCTCCAAAGCCCTGGGGACCTAATTACTAAATCCACCCAATGGACACTTTTCATTCTTTATCACACTTGACCCCTGAAGGGCATCTGCTTCTATTCACTACTACTCCCTCTTTAGGAACGCTTCTCTTATTTTGGTTTCTGTTTAACACCACTGCACCTGGTTTCACACCAGGCAGGAACTCATTCTAAGTGTTCCTTGCCAGATCTTTGTTCCTATGCTCCATCTAAGAAGTTGAGGTTCTTCAGCGTTTTGCCCTAGGTCCCCTTCTTTTACTCTATAACCGAGGAGCAGATGCCTGCCTTTGATTTATTTTGTAAATTGTTACATGTCTGTGTATTTTTCTAGGGAAAGAACTCACACTTTTTTCTGGGAGAAAGTTCATAGTTAACAGATTGACAAAGCTCTTCCTTCTCAAAATACAAATCTGAAGAGCAGCTTTCCATACATTCTCCCTGGTCTGTGCCATTTTTATGACACCCAAATGTATAAGCCCGACCCTTTGCTCTCTCCTGAACTCCAGGTCCACACAGGCAAACTAAATATGTCCCCAAAGTAAAATCTCCATCTTCCCGGTCCCCCAAAACTGTTCCTTCAGTTTACTCTCTTTCAATAATACCAATGCTTTCCACGCCACTGCCCCAGTCAGAAACCTCCACAGCAACCTTCACTACTCTTCTGCCTCCTGGCAATTACCAATTCTAATCAGTACTGCCTCTGAGATAGCCTTCATCTTTCCACTTCCCTGTTATCTGTGCCACGCCCCCTCCCCCTCCCGCCCCCAGTCCAGACCACCATCAACTGTCTAGGTCATTACAATAGCCTCCCAATCAGTCCCCTGCCTCAAGCCTCCACCCCTCCAGTCAGTTCTCCACATTGGACCCAAAGTGGTCTTCCTAAAACTATGATTAAGTCCTCCTATCCATTTCTCCTCCTCCTAACAACATTCCAAAACATCCTTAAAACATTCCTCAAAACTATCCTTCTATCCATGCGTTGTATCTCACGCCCAAGCTACCACTTTCTCAGGGACCTTGTCTCTTGTCTCCTCTACTGACCTCCATCCTAAAAACATTCCCAAGGTACAAGGTGCGATCCAAAACTATGGTAAATGTTTAAATTTTATTGCAATAAAAGACATATTGCCATTAATCCCCCTCAAAACATTCCCCCTCGCTTCAAACACACTTATCCCATTGTTCTTGCCACTTTCTGAAGCAGTTCTGGAAGTCCTCTTTCATGAGTGTCTTTAGTTGTGCTGTCGTGGCTGCCTCGATGTCCTGAATCAATTCAACACATTTACCTTCCATGGTCATTTTGATTTGGAAGTCGCATGGTGCCAGATATGGTGAATAAGGTGTATGAGGACCTGTGGTAATGTTTTTATTTCACAGAAATTGCTGTGCCAGAAGTGATGTGTGACATGGAGCATTGTCGATAATGAAGGATGATTTACGGCAGACTTTATAACACACCTTCTCTCAACCGTATCTCACACCCGACTGATTGCACCGAACAAGTTGAAACTTGTCACACACTGTTACTTAAGGTTTGATGCACCTCTTCCCATATTGAAGATGCCTGCCTTTCCATTGGATGGCACTTGGCAGCAGCCTTCATTATATTGTGATCACAACAGAAAGGCTCCACGTCACACATCACTTCTGGTATATGGCAATTTCTGTCAAATAAAAACATTACGGCGTATCCTCATCCACCTGATTCACTGGATCTGTCACCGTGAGAATTCTGGCTCTTCCCCAAAGTCAAAATGATTCAGGATATAGAGGCAGCCACGACAGCACAACTAAAAACACTCATGAAAGAGGACTTCCAGAACTGCTTCAGGAAGTGGCAAGAACAATGGAATAAGTGTGTTCAAAGCAAGGGGGGAGTATTTTGAGACCAATTAACGGCAATGCGTCTTTTACTGTAATAATTTTTTTTTATTTAAACATTCACCGTATTGATCACACTTTGTGTTCTGGCCCAAACTTTATATCGGTTTAAAATGCCCTTCAGGCTCTGGCTCCTGCTTATCACTCTTCATCTTTCATCACCAGCCTTTCCCTCTAAGCCCCCAAGTTCAAGATCCAGCCACACCAAACTTTTACTTTCTCAAACGTACACCATCTCTCACCCACAGCCTGCACGTGCTATTCCCTCTGCCTGAAACATTTTTCTCAGGCTTCATCTTCTCATCTTTCAGGTCTCAAAGGGAAGGAAGTCTTTTAGAACAAGTTTCTCTCAACTCTCCGCCCACTTGTATTTTCACAGAAGCCCATTCTTATCACAGGCACTCATCACACTCTATTATAATTGTTTAAGCTTAGAATGTTGCTTATAACTATGGAGACGGTAAACTCTATACAGCATAAATCATGTCTGTCTCACTTCTTTGCATCTCCAGCACCAATCACACACTGAGCCAGGCATTCGATGGGCACTCAAAAAAGTATTTGTTGAATGAATGAAACAGATTCCAAAATAATCTAAAATAATTTCATTGAAAGAGGGACTTTTTATACTATATGACAGATAAATTACCAATCCTCAAGTAATTGTGATTTTGACGTATTTATGAAATCTTGTTTTTATTATTTCCCTTTATTTAAAACATACTCATCAGGTCACGTTTGAAATTTTCTTTTAAAAATAACAAATAATATGTTGCTAATATATGAATAAGTTCCAAGCAGTAGAGGAGATGATCAAAACAGGCTAAAGACAGCCTTGTGGGTGTGCTGGTAACTCCTATTTCACAGAGATGCAGGTGTGACCATGTTGAGATGCTTAATGAGGAAGGAGCACTTCTCATGTCATTCACTCTTTCATTCAACATTTACTGAGCACCCACTTTGTGTCACGTGCTATGACAGATTCTGCAGATACAATACAAAATGAGACATAGTCCTTTGCCCTTAGAGCTTGCAGATCAGGTATAATTCAAATATCATGCCTTAAATACCTTTTTTCCCGTTGTTTTCTCAAGACATGTTTTTGAATTTGGGAAAAATCTCCTTTAGTATATTTTTTCTGAGGCAGTGACTGAAGGAAACCGTTTGCAGAAGTGCAGATGTTAATAAATATTACCATTTCATTTAAGTCACTAATTTCTTTCCCTGGATGGAAAGGAGTTATCTATATGAACACGCCATGTAACATCAGAGTACAAATCCCAGCTGTAGAAATAGAACGCCATTGCTGTTCTTACTGAGTTGTACTCATAATGAATGGCTGTCTATGCTTCATCTGAATAAAACTCCCAACTGCTCAGTATCTTGCCAAAAATTCCCCTTCCTCCTCCAGATTGGAGTTGCATTCCAATTACACTGCTGATTGGAACGAGACTGCTTGAGAGAAAGGAAGAAAAAAACACATTCAGACAGCCCGTCTTCCTTTACCCCACAAAAACAGATTTTATACTGTTCCTGTAACTCAAAAGTTGTATAGACTACTTTGAACAGAGTAGATTTCTCTGGATTTTCTTTGAACTTTTATTATCATTGTAAAATAAAACTGAAGTTCAGGATAACATTCCTATACAAATTCCAACAAGATGGCCTAGTGCTTTAGAAACACCTAACACACACCCTCCCTGATCCCTGGCATATGACAGCCATTTAGATCTTTCTGCTCCAAGAAACAACCTCAACCTCATCTCCTAAATGTGAAATGAAAATGAAATGTAAGTTCTACAGAAAACTTGAACACAATTTTTATATGTATGTGTTTTAGTTATTGTTGCTTGAAGCAGGAGTCTACACAGACTCACCATTCAAGAGCATTATTACAAAATGGTGCAATGAGCAAAAATGTCAGCTACAACCTATGTGCACAACAGCAGTGAAATGGTTATGGATGACAAATAGCATGTTGGAATATTACACAGCCATTAAAATTATGTAAATGTATTTACTGACAAGAAAATATTTTCTTAATGTTATTAAGAGTAAAAGTCCATTTTACAAACAGTACATTTAATAAAATGTAAATTTAGTAAGAAATACAAAAAGACTGGATAACATTTATTGAGTATTCACTATGTGCAAGTGTCCACCAACCACTCTGTGAAGTTAGTAGCATTACCTACATTTTAGAAGTGAAGAAACTGAGGTTCAGGCATTAAATACTTGCGAAGGTGACACTAAGTTCTAGAGTTGAGATTCCAAGTCAAATAATCTAATTACAGAACCCAAACTTAACCATCATACATAGAATGAAACAGTCTCTAAGGTCAACTCTTCTTTTCAAAGGAACTTAAACAATCATTGGTGATACAGCTTCACAAAATGGTGATAAGAAACCTAGGATGCAGGAGGACCTTCTCCAAAAGATAAGCAATTTCCCTCTTTCAATGGGTATAATAGTTTACCTCTACAATCATATTAGACCTGCTTTTAACTAAGTATCTTGCGTCAGTGCCATTTAATCAAGGAATTTTAGACAATTCATTTCATGCATGTTGCAAAACAAACTGGGCTTCTAAGTTTAACTTAATGCATTTTAGTACCTGACAGGTAATTTAATTAGTATACCAGATGATGTGTTAAAATATACAGGTTCTGCCACTATGAGGTAAATATTCTTACTAAAAAATACAAATACACACACACACTTAAATATTTCACCAAAGGCAAAACTGGTTCTCAAGTTAAGCAATTAAAAATGACCTTTCTAGCGCACTCATAACAACTTTTAAGTTTTCAAATTTCAAACATGAAGATTTTGGCGAAACTTTTTCCCCAAACAAGTGTACTTTTTAACTGAATAAAACTGAAACAAGGTTAAGAGTATACATATAAGCTTTCTAAAAGTCAAGTGCAAGTTTATTAACTTTTTCAATATAAAAACAATGACCTACTTTGACATAATAAATGTAGATATTACTCCTAGCCACAACTGTAAATTTCTGCCTTATAGTGATCAGAGATTAACTTTAAAATAAAGCTCTTCCTACAAGCATAATAATCAAGTTCTGGTGTAAATTCACACGTTAAAAAATAAACACGGTTCAGCTAAAGCCAAGCAGGACATTCAGCATGAAATAAACGTAAAACAGGTAGGCCAGACACACAGCAGGCGCGCTGTAGGAGCTATTACTGCAAGAAACTACCTGAAAGCATTTCAGCTATACATCTTAAATCAAAACTTCCATAAATTCATTTCTCCAATTTGATGATAAAAACACATAAAAGTATTCTCCTTCATTCAGAAGGAGGGTAAATTCACTATAACTTAGGGACGCTTACACTAAATGCTATCCTGGCTAGTGCTATTGGAGACCCAGCCACCACCTCCTCCCGACTGAACACCTTCATTCAAACAGACCCACTTCATAACTGACGGCTGCTCAAGAGATTGACATAGTGTATCTAAATGTAGCCACACAGTAATTTATTTTCTACATCAGAACACCAAAAGAAAGAAACCTTATTACAAAATTCAAGTAGATAGTTGCAATGAAGAACACTATTCTACAGGTAGGGAAAAAGTTACATCACTTTCTGGCCACTCCCAAGTTTCTCTCCTTTACCTTCTTTTTCTAGAGACACTCACAAGAGACAGCACAGTATACTGTTAAGCTATAAGCTCTATATTAAACACTGAGAGTCCTAATGCCTGGGTTTGAACCTGGTGCTGTAACTTATCAACTTGAGACCCTGAACAATTATTTAATATCTCTGTACCTCAGATAGCTCATCTATAAAAATGATAATGAGAGCCACGTGACAGTGTTGTTTTAAAGATTAAATAAACTGAAAAACATAAAACCCTTGGAATAGTACCTAGTATACAGCAAGTGCTCAGTAAATATTAGCCATTATTATTCTTTCTACTCTAAAATGTCTAATAAAATGAATCCCCCCGTTTGCAAGCATTTGAAAGTATCTTAAAGAGCAAGGAAGTGGTCTTCTCACAACCTGGTGAAGACCCTGTTTTAGTTCAGGCTGCTATATAACAAATACCATAGACTGGGTGGTTTACACAGTACAGTGGTACCTCGGTTTTCGAACGTCTCCATTGACAAACATTTCGGTTTACGAACGCTGTAAATTTTATGGCTCTATGGTATCATTAAATAGTAAAATTCATGCTAAATTTGCAGTTTTAGGGGTTGATTCTAAAGGTCTGGAACGGATTAATCCATTTTGCATTACTTTCTATGGAGAATCCGTGCTTCGGTTTTCGAACATTTCAGAACTCGAATGATCTTCCGGAACGGATTACATTTGAAAACCGAGATACCATTGTATTTATTTCCCATAGTGCTAGAGACTGGGAAGTCCAAGATCAAGGTGCTAGCAGATTCAATGTCTGGTGAGGGCCCTCTTCCTGTTTTGCAGACAGCCACCTTCTTGCTGTGTCCTCACATGGCCGAGAGAGAGGTATCATCTCTCGAGTCTTTTCTTCTAAGGGCACTAATCCCAATTGTAAAGTCTCCACCTTCATGACCTATTTACCTCCCAAAGGCCTCACCTTCAAATACCATCACACTTGCGAAAGAAACATGGGGGGACACAAACATTCAGCCAATCACAAAGTTCATGTAAGTTTTCAGCAAATACTGATGAGCCTCAATGTGTATGTCTAACTTTACTCCTCTCCCAAGCTGCAAGCCTAATTTCAGCTGACTACCACATATACCCACTGGGAAACCTCACCAGCACTTCAAATTACATTTATTCAAAATTGAATTAATCAGCTTCCCTAATAAACCAGCTCTTCTTCTTTCTGACCCCCCAGCTCTGTAAACTGCACCACATGCTTCCCATCACCCAGAAAGCAAACGTCTTTCTTATCTCTCCCCCTCCCTGACCACCCCACATCTAACGCAGTTGCCAGATTACATCAGGTATCACATATCTCTCTGCCTATTTCCATTTCCAGTGTTCACATTTAAGTAATTATATTTTTTATAATGTGCCAAAACAACTTCTTGCTTGATCCTTAAAAGTTTGTGAGTTTTAATACCCACAGGAAAGGAAACTAGAGCTGAGCGCTGTGGCTTCCCCCAGCCTGGAACCTAGTAGGTGAGCATTTTTAATTCAGGCTCCGTCCTCTTTTTCTATAGATTCCTCACTCAGAAGGCTGTTAATGACCCCGGCCTTCTCTCTCATTAACTCCTAGACTGAAAAACGGCATCCTCTTTTTTCCCCCAAATAAGCCCAGGACTTTTCTGCCTTTGACTTTATTCAAAATATTCCTCCCAGCTCAAGTGCTATTATTCTAACCACTGACCCTCAACATTGTATCCATTTATCAAATTTCAACTCCATGTGAAACTTTTTCTGATTCTTTCTCACAATCTGATTTTGTATAAGGATGAGCGAACTAAAAGGTAAATAATAAAGCAAAATTCACTCCTTGCTTCCCGTAAACTAGGAAGTCTTTTCCTTCAAATCAGGCTTGCTCCCTCAACTATCTGTAAGCACGCTGCTTAGCCTAGGGCCCAACTACCTATTGGAGCCCTTTCCTAATAACATCTCGTTAAGCCTTCTCTCTCGTACACAATAAAACGGTGTATTGTCAACATAATGTCCTCCAATTATACTAACCTTATTTCTACAACAATGTAAATAAGGATAAGATCCCAGGTCTTCTGCATCCTTCCAACCTCTAAACACTGTAGTCACTCAGATACCTGATGATCTACTCTAATAGAGCAAAGTGCCAAAGATATTTCGTTTCCCAAATAGGCTCCACTTATAAACACAGGCCTCTGGTACAAATAGGAAAGAAGACTGCAACTGTAAAAAGCTTTAATTTATAATAAGAAAATACTTCTTTGTAACTTTATACTTTTGAAATATTTCCTGGTTTGATAGGGAATTACTAAACTTAGTAAATTTTTTATTTTAGAATAATTTTAGATTTACAGAAAAGTTACAAAGATAATAGCGTTCCCATACACTCACCCTTATTTATCCTATTAATAACATCTTATCTTAGTTAATATGGTACATTTGTCACAGTTTAATGAACTAATAGATACACTATTACTAAAGTTCCTATTTTATTCAGATTTCCTTAGTTTTCACATCTTTTATCTGTTCCAAGATCCCACTGAGGATTCCGTACTACATTAAGTGATCGTGTCTCCTTAGGCCTCTCTTGGCTGTGACAGTTTCTCAGACTTTGTTACTGTTTCTCAGACTTGGTATTTATGACCTTGACAGTTTTTAGGAATACTGGTCAGGTGTTTTGGAGAATGTGTCCCTCAATTGAATTCGCTGGGTTTATTCCCAAATGATTAATCTGGGTTTATGGGTTGTTGGGAGAAAGACCACAGAGGTAAAGGTACCATTCCCATAACATCGTATCAAGGGTATATTCTGTCAACATGACTTGTCACTGTTCATATTAACCTTGACCTGGCAAAAGTTGTGTCCGTAAGGTTTCTCCACTGTAAAGTTACTTTTTTATCCCCCTTTCCACACCATACTCTTTGAAAGGAAGTCACTGCTATGTGCAGTCTACACTGAAAAACCAGGGAATTACTCTCCCTTCTTCACACTGAAATGTCTACATAAATAATCTGGAATTCGGCATGGGAGATTTGTCTGTCCTCCTCCATGTATCTATTTATTCAATCATTTGGTTATATACGTCAGTGTGGACTTACTTATATTATACTTTGAGTTATACCCCAATACTGCTTTATTGTGCTGCTCATATTGCCCCAGCTTTGGCCCTGGGAGTTTCCATGGGTTTCTGCGTTCCTTTGATACAGCCACATCGCGGGGCGGGGTGGAGGGTCATGCCTCCATACTTTCTGACACTAGAAAATGCTCTAGGCCTATCTTGTATGTTCCCTGCCCCAGCCCTAGAAGCAGTCATTTCGCCAAGGAGCCCTGGGAATTACCAAATTTAAACATCAACAAAGACCCACATTTTTCATATATAAACAGTTAACCCAATTAACCCTTCACTTCCTAAGGTCTTCCCCAGCTAGAACATTAAACTCCATGAGGTCAAGAACTTTTAATCCCCACCGCACCCCCAGAGCCTATGAAACCATGCACAGAGTACACAATTCAATAACTACTGCAAATACTGAAGTCTCAGGAATCCTGAAGGTCTCTAAGAGGGCTACGGAGTGAGTCCAACATCTCGCCATTTCCATGGACTCTGCCGAGATGTGTCATGTTCAGACTTCTGTTCTAACATCACTCTGTCTAAATCACTGCATTGTTTTACAGTAAACAAAAGCTTTCCTTTTTCCACTGCTCCTCCCTCTTATTCCACTGCAAGCCAAAAGTTTGCTAAGTATCCCCAGTAAAATTTCCAGTGCAAGGGACTAATGCATCACATTTCCTAGATTTTTTCTGTAATGGCATGTTGCCATTTACATCATCCTGTCCAAGTTCTATTCAAATGATCGTTTTACCTTGCTATGTAAAGTTTAAATGAAAGGCATAATGCCAAATTCTTATCAACATTGGCAGCAGAACAAAAATTACTGACAATGCAAATGCCAAAAACCTGTTTACACATAATACCCCCTCAAACACCCGGTTAGTATGTATATAAAATAAACATCTGAAACGTACCAATATCTTTTTATAAGTCTGTAATATGTAGAAAGGAAAAAGCACAAGCTAAACATATACTGTCTTATGTGTACAGGGTTTGATTACAATTTGAAGGCATGTTTCCACAGCCTATCCATAGATGTGCAAAAATAAGCCAAAATTATGATGGGATTGTTCTACTAAACAACTTCATATCTACAATACAAATTTCACTAAATAATTTGTGATGGCTTATTTTTTTGGAGAAAGTTACTGTAAGGAAAAAGAAAACTACTCACTACTAAACAAAAGGCAAGTGGGGCAGTCCTACTTTAACCTTAACAGGACGTCAGAACGCTATAAATTATACCACCTCAATAAAACGCAACCTATAGCTACAGTCATGGAAGATAAGTATCAGTGGCTGTATTTGCAGCACGTGACCCTGACCCACTGGCCACACTGACTGGATGATGAGCAGCCCCCAGACCCAATGAACCAGTCAGATCCTCTCTCCTGAGAAGGCAGCAAGTCAGAGCCCCTGCAAAGAAGGAAGCACAGCACTGAGAAACAGAGGGTTCTAAGTGGCCCAAGGAGGCGTCAGGGCATAACTGTCTTAGTTCCTGAAGTTTTCGATTTCCTGGGTCCTATCTCACCCTGGCTGCACTTTCCCCTCTAGGTGCCAAAACTGTATCCTCCCAATAATGTCTCTTTTTGCTTAAGTTAGCCTAAGTGAGTTGTTTTCCTGTTACTTACGACTAAAAATGTCTTAAGATCAAGGTAATCCACCCCGCTTACCAAAACACTGTCATAGACCAAAAGGGACTTAATCAAAAGTGCAAATATATTAAACCAAAAGTCATTGACATTTTATAAGTCTAAGTGTTTTCAAATATACTTAAATATGAACACCAGTTGTATTTGTGTTCAAAAAACTGCTATGCAGACAACATATGAACATGCTTATATCTCTGTTCTATAATCATATCAGCAAATTAAAATTAGTGTAGATTATGTAGATGAGTATAGGATTATGGGTCAATATATACAGAACTAGTAGTTGTTAGATTGTATCTACTCTATCGCCTCAAAGGCACAGTTCCCAAATTGTAGCATGTATCTCATCACTGGAGTGCTTGTTAAAACACATGTGGGGGGCACCTTTAGAGTTTCTAATTCCGTGGGTCTGGAGTAGGTCCCAGAACTAAGCTTCCAGGGGACGCAGATGCTGCTGGTCTCTGCACAGCACTGAGAACCACGACTATGAAGTAATGGTTCTCAACTTTGGGGGGAATGAGATGGCGGTGATAAAGGGCTGCTTTGAAAATCTGATGAAAACTATGTATTTACACACACACACACACACACACACACATATACACACTTTAAAGGGTTTGTGGAAACGCAGAAGCTCTTCTACATCCTCTTCCAAATGACTTAGGTCAAGAACTTCATTAAAATAACATAGCGTCCTACATATCTATGTTTATCAAGTACACTTTGGAACTTTTACCTAAAGTTTATTTCACACATTTATCTTGATTTTTTAAAGGAGCACAGGCTTTTTCATTCGAATTACTAATTAACATAATGAAGAGTGTTTTAAAAACTTAACTGAAAACAATTTCACCTTGACACACACAAAAAGACAAAATTATATCTACAAAACGAGCATAATCTGTACCTAATTTAATTAAACAGAAAAGAAAGACATTTAGGAATAACTAAATTATCACATGAAAGACATACCTGTATTCCCTTTAAAAAATAAAAAAAACCCTCTAGATGTACAAATGCACGAATTATCTTCTATGAAGAGTTACTGCAAATAGCAAGTCCTCCACTGAGCCTACACATAAAATCTACCCTATCTGGACAAAGCTTGAGAAACTCATTCTCTGAAAGCTCTCTGGGCTACTGGAAAAATCCAGACGCACAAGCATTTCTCCGTAAGGTATAATATTCAGATCATTTATCCTGCAAGGGCAGAATATTTAGGATTTTTGTTTCAAAAGGTTGTCTTTGTACCCTCAAGGTCTTTGTATCCTCAAGAACATCTATCATAATGACAAAAATGTGACAGGCACTGTAATAAAATCTATAAAAAATGAAAAGCCATCCTATTTCATTATTTGTAGTTCATAAACCTTTTTTTCCACATTTGGAAAATCTCAGTAATGACGTTTTATTTTTAGCAAGGTGTTCTTTTATGGAAATTAAGACACGCTATTTTAAGGTATATAATTTTGATATAGTTGAAAAATGGGTATGCTACAGACTGAAGGTCTGTACCCCTCCCAAACCTGTGTGTTGAAACCTAATCTCCAACGTGATGGTATCTGGGGCTGGGGCCTTCGGGAGGTGATCTGGATCTCTCAGGACTCACCTTGAACTGACCAGGCCACACAGAGAGGCCACTTGTAGGAGTTTCAGCTGAGAGTCCCAGCTAACGTCTCAGCTGACAGCCAGCTGAACTGCCAGAAATATTAGTGAATAAACCTTCAGCTAATGTAGGCCCCAGCCTCTGAGCCACCCCAGCTGAGGCTGAGTGCAACAGCGACAAGCCGCCTGCCAACTGCAGATTCTCAAGCAAAATAAATGTGGTTTCGAGCCACTAAGTTCTGAGGTAGTTTACTCAACATCAACTGATACTTATAACACCATTAGATGAGTTAATAGTGGACTAAGACCCATTCAAGCTGCCTTTCTTTCCTAGCAGACAGTTTTCCAAAGTATATAGCTACAGAACCATCCCCAGACCTTTCTCTCTCCTAACACCCACACCCTCATATCCAGACAACTACTAAACTCTAATAAACCTTGACATGGCCACCTAGTGTGCTGATGCCAACGCAGCAAGTGGGTGACAACCTTAACTCAGATATATTACATACAAAAGAGACGCAGCTAGACAGAATTCCATACTATATATATATGTTACAGACTATCTCCAGCCAGTCCAGTGCTTACCAACCAACCCAAATATCAGCAGCCAATCAACAGCATTAAAAAATCTGGCTCTTGTAACATGAAACAAAGATAATTCATGGTCTTTGGGCTTTAGAGGACCTATCCCATTTCTCCTGCCCTGAACTTCATCTCTGAGAGCCTGCTTGGACCCTGGGCTGGATCAGGTTCCACGCTTGGCAATAAAACTTTTTCACTTAGTGCACAATCTTTGGTCTCAATTAGTCATTATGCCTTCTTTAACAGGTTGGAGGCCCCACAGAGATCACGTGATTGAGCCACCCATTAAAACTGACAGACCACCGACACTTAAGAACCTATTGGGCCCTAGATTTAGCAGGTTTTTGGAAACTTCTGATGGTGATTCAGCTGATTTCAGCTCCGAGTTTGTTCTGTTCTGTCTCACAAGTTTGTGTGTATTCTGGCTCAGAACCACCTGGTTTCTCGAGGTAGACACGCAGAGGAAACTGGGCCTCTTTCTTGAGTGACAAAAAGAGGGGATCCATTCTGCATACCACTGTTAGTCCGCCTATGTCTTATCTAAGAGAGTCCTCAGAAAAGTCAAAGTTTGGGCCAGATTCAAGGACTTCGGGTACTAGACTACTGGGTCTCTCTCAACTGCCTAGGTGCTCTGTACATACATTTGTCTATCAAATGGTAAAGGACTCTCCTTTTTAATATTTGTTGGAGGGACTGTCAATTCAAAGAAGCAAGTGTATGTATATTCCCTACAGTCCAAGTTCATATACATGTCTAATAATATGGTATAATTACACCAAGCTGATAATTTATAATTGCAGCAGCTACTCTGGGGAACTTAGGATTTCAACAAGTGTATACTTCTGCAATGCCTTAGAACCAAAGGAGCCAAAACCCCCCAGGCAACAATCTACCTCCTTAAATTGGTACACCAAAACATCTAAATGCCTCAATAATTCAAAACTAACTTTCTTGAAGGCCTCCCTGGCAAAAGCTAAAGAAAAGGCCGTGTTTCTTTCCCAACTCCCCATCTGCAAAGGTCAGTCTTTACCCCATCTTCACCCTTCTTCATCATCATGGGTTTCCCTAATAGTTTCCTCCCTTAGATATCACGGGCCTATCCCCTAACCTGTTGCCGAGCACCCACATAGTAAGAGAGATGATCACACAACTTCCATTAAGGATTTACCCCTACTCTTCAAAAGAAGGTCATGCTGTTGTTTTTAAACTTTGGTCTCACATGGAATCCCCAAGGGTTTCTCACATGGAAACCAAGGTTTTCTGAGGAGTGTAGGATAGTTTCAGATACCTATACTCTATACTGCCAGGGCTGCCAGAACTTCACAAGCTTGTAGAGACTAGTAGTTTCTGCAACAGAAGGTCAAAGATGGTTTGAAAAAACAGGTTGGGATCCTAATGCAGATCAAATATCACAAACCAGAAGAAAGTTTAAAGAAGCTGAGGATACAGCAAAGTGTTTGCTTCTGGACATCCCAGAAAGCCTTTCTTACCGAAGTAGATTGAACCAAAACCCAAAACTGCAAGCAAAATCATACATAATCAGAAGATCAGAGAAACCTTTAGGAAATATTTTAGTATACACCTAGAGGCAGACCACTACAAGGTCTTTTCAGCCCTTTAATGGATTAAAACCAGAAATAGCCAGATTAGTGAGATGAATGTCAGTGGACTGGAAAATAGATCATTTTGATATATTACAACAGAATATTGTCAAAGAACTCTAAAAGAATAAAAAGGGGGGAAAACACATGTCCCTTCAAATTAAACAACTTGCTCAAAGTCTAATATTCCTCCTATGACAGATAATGGCAAAGACTGCCCTGGGGGTAAGGTGGTGCTGTATCCATAGAGCTCAGGTACTAGAAAAGTTACTATCCCTTCAAAACTGAGAAAGGAGTCCAACAAGCCAAGTTAGAAACAGAGTGGTAATGACACACCTCTGAGCATCTCAGTAATGCCCTATTATATTCTCTGCTGTTACTAGGCCAAAGGAAGTTAACTTTCTGTTCAAGAACAGGCCTTAAAATTCCCAGTGGGTACAGGGCTCTCTGTTTCTATCCTAAATTCCTTTCTAGTCTTCCTCACAGTACTAAGAGAATATCAGAGGTGGGAAACACCAATAATCTTATCTTCCCAGTCTCCCAACTTTTACCAACTTCGACAAGTCCATTAGAAAAGGAAGACACCTTTGCCCAGTGTGACCTCTACTCTGGCTCATTTACTAGGTTGAGGCTTGTTTTGTACATAGCACTGTGAAATTAAATGCTGTATAGAAAGCACATATTTAGAGGTTCCCATATTTTAAAATGTGCACAAAACCAAATTATGGCAGCCCTAGATGCCCTTGTTTTCTTGTGGATACTGAACTCTCCTAACCCACTGTCACATCAGATACCTGTACTCTGAGCTACAGAGTTTACTGACAGAATAGGCAGAATACATGGTGCTGACCGTACTGAGAGTTCAAATTGATCCTTACATAAGCCTGCCTCAGTTACTCCAATATTTACTTAAACTTGAAGTGATTACCAGGAATAAATCTCACACTGAGTCTTTATTAGAAGAAAGATTTACTGTCCTTTGTAACACTCCCCTATTGCTCCTTTAGAAACCTAATGGAAAAGACTACAGTCATTCAAGTTCTCAAAGCAATCAATAGAATTGTGACCCTTAGACTCCCAGCTGCTCTTAACCAAATACCTCCCTATGCTCCATTCCTTCCAGAAGAAATCTAACAGCACTGTTCACACGAGAAGCACACTGCTTATCTTGCTATGACATACCCTCCCTGTTTGCATTTGGTGGCACTTCTCCACTCACCCTATGCCGTGCAATTCTTGTTACTTATGAGCAACATTCAACAATTTGTCAACTGAAATCCCTTTTTTATGAAATCCTTCTTTGCTCACTTTGTGTATCACTCTCCACCTTTGTTCAAAACTTAATTTTGCAACATCACTCCCTCTTCAGATGAAAGGAAACTACATGCTTGTTTAGCAATCACTCAAAAATTAATATGCCCAGCTCTGATCCTAAAGCTATCCCTTTTGTCAACTCTGATTTAATACTGTTTGTGAAATGACTTATCGTAAAAATAACCAAATAAATAAATAACAAAGACATCCCCAGTGTAGGGTATACTGTCACCACAGAACATACAGACACTGAAGTAGATTCACTGCTTAATAAAACACGGGGAATCCCTACCTTTCTGTCAAATGATCAAGGAATTCACCTCACTGGAAGAGTAACCAGAAACTCTGTGATACCCTTCTCTTAATACAGACACTCCATTGTTAATACTATCCCCAAAGTTTCATAAACCTTTCGTGTTTTCCAGCCTAAAGTTTTCCCACTAGCACTAATGGCCATGCAATGATTCCCTCAGAGCTCACAGACTTTCTCCCTATGAAATCATTACAATATGCCCAATGCAAATGGAATCAAACGCCACTGAAAACTTATTCTTTACTCTCACATACAAATCTAAACACTGGCAGAGACGAACGTGATTCACTCAGTCTTACACTCAGTAAGTGTTAAGTTACACCTGTCTTCTCTGGAAAGGTATGTCATCTAAAGGTATGTCATCTAAAGGTATGTCATCTAAAGCGACCATCCCAGGTCATCCTGTCAACAGCTATAACAGCCAAGCTTCAAGGTGCTGATGCCTGGGTTTCTGTGTCACAGTGAAAACAAGCTACCAATCCAGACCAGTGGATTTCCACACCCCTGAGTAATCAGAAACTGAGTCTAATTAAAAGGACTCAAGAAGCAGATGACTCCAAGAAACAGACAATTTGCCCCAAAACCACAGATGAAGCTCAGGACGACATAGAGAGACAGTGGCTGCACAAGACTTTGGAATAAAACAGAATTATGTATTGTCTTTTAAAAATGATCACTACAGTATTCTTCTGGTGATTTAAGTCAAACACGAAGCGACCGTTGTTTTCTCTTAGTATGGTGGAACTGGGCTTAACTACGTGTGTAGCTCCTGGTACACTGAAAACGTGTGTGTTCACATTAGCCCGCACACGGGCAGCTCTCCACACCACACTCTCAAGACAAGCACATACATATATACTCATGACACATACAAAGAGCCTTTCTGACCAGTACACTGTTTATCTGACCAACAAATCCACCAGCCTATCAACAACGCACAGAGACTTTGCTTACCTAATATAAACCAGCGGTATCTCCAGGTCTTTTGGCTTTAAAAGACCTACTCCATTTTTCCTTCCCCAAAAGTTATCCCCCAAAGCCTACCTAGACTCTGCTGGATCAGGTTCCCTGCTTGGCAGTAAAACTTTTTCATTCAATGCTCAATTTTTTATCTCTAACAGTCTTTGCTTCTATGGTTCTCCCCACTATTAAAGTCTAACTCATCGTTCCCTCTCCCCATCAAGTTTTCCCCCCTCAAGTTTAACAGCATCAGCAATCCACATAGGCATGAGGAAACCTGGAAATTTATCCATCATCCATATACTTCCATAGTAACTGTTATAAAACAGAACTCAGACTGTATCACTTACTTGCTTCAAATCCTTCAATGGCTTGCCAAAACACCAGAGCACACACGATACTTTATAATTTGGTCCCTGAACACCATCTTCTCCTGCCTAATCTCACCATACACTCACAAGTACCTTTCACCTAGTAAACTCCTTCAATTCAGAATGCCTTCCTCACTATTCTCCAGTTTACAAACCTGGCCAAATCCCACTAATCCTTAAAAATTGAGCACAATCATTATTTCCCAGCTAAAAGTGATCCTTAACACCTACTCAGACCTCTAGTGATCTGGCCAAGGTCGCTTTTCCTTCCTTAGTCTTCTCACAGTACTGTGTTTATCTCTACCATGGCACTTACCAAAATATACTGAAGTACCACGCTGTAAGCTACCTTAACAACAAAGCTAAGACCTTGTTAAACCTCTTCCTGTACCACAGCGCCTGACACATATCAAGTACTCTAAGATGTACAACATGATGATTTGATACACATATATATTGCACAATAATCACCACAATAAGATTAGTTAACTGAGGTCTATTTCTTACGAGGGAATGAAAACCTTTAGTATGTATCTTCTAGGTATCATTTTTTATATAAACTGTTCTTTTAGTCCCACGACAATCATATGAGGGGCATGTAATTTTACCGATGAGGAAACTTAGACTCGGATTCTAAAACTACGAAGTGGAAAAAAGATATAAAATTCAAAATCTCAGTTCAAAACTCATATGCTTTCCACTATGTTTGCTGTTTATTTACAGGTAAAATCGAGACAGGAAAATAGCCCCCCTCATCTACTGTGGCAACTTCATCCCTCCCCGTCCCACCCCCGCCAAACATGATGATTAGCTGTAAAGGGTATTTAAGAATCCTTAAGGCAAGTTAGAGCAATTATCATTGCACTAGAATTAAAAGGACAATCACACCAGGGTAAACCACAAGTTTCTAAAGAGATGAAAATTTCCACAGGAACCAACTGACATCCTGGGAAAGAATCTTAGAGACTGGGCCTGATGTCCTAGGGCAGAATCCTGAAGACGACTTTTTAGTAACAATGCAGTAAAAAGAAAGGCTACAGTGAACCTGACAGGTAAGTTAATTTTAAGAAAAGATGATGAGATGAGCAGCAGGATAATAGAATTTGAAGAACAACATAGCAAAAGGAAACAGAAAGCAAACTAAAAAACAGAACTAAAACAACAGAGGCCAGGAAAACAGTCATGGTAACAAACAGGTAAACTAACTATCCAGAACCCAAGGAAGACTACTCAGAAATCTCCTAGAAGAAGAGCCTAGAACACCCACCAAGGGGGGCTACCTTGAGACAACCGGTTTGACCTAAAGTCTACAGGAAATGAATCTGGTGACCTGAATGCAAGAAAAATACTTACCTAGACACTTAGGCTGCCAGGAGAGAAAGAAAAGACTTAGGCCCAGGAAAAGATATAGAGAAAACTTATAAAGCCATAACCCTAAGTGTTAGGTTTAGAAGAATGACCTGGGAAATCACAAAAAGTACTTGGAAGGAGTTATTTAATATTTTAAAGAAGTGTCAAGCTAAGAGACACAAAACTACTTGTATTTCAACTACATATAGTTTAAACCCAGAAATGTCCTCATATTATGACGACTGGCTATACACCTGACCTCAGGGAATAGGGTGCTTTTACAAAAGGAGACAATGAGTGACAAGGAAAGACTAGCCACTTGAGGTGACTAGAGGGAATAATCATCTGCTTTTGTCCCTAGGCGGTAAAATATAGTTAATGCAGAGTAAGTGGTTAGGAAAAATCTTAGAATTTTTTTCTTTGCTTGTTTTATAAGAGGCTTTCAACATCTTCATGCCTGCATCAAGCAGAAAACCACTTTGAGAGATTATCAGTTAATTGGGAATTTTTAAAATACATGATCCCACTCAAATTAAATGCCACAAAAGAAAGGTGTTACTCTGCAAGCGAACAGAGAGTTAATCTGCCGAAACACAAGAAATCAGTTCCCGGGGCGGCCAGATGGCTCAACTGGTTAAAGCGAGAGACCTGAACAGGGCTGCCGGTCCGATTCCCACATGGGCCAGTGAGCTGCGCCCTCCACAACTCGATTGAAGACAACGAGCTGCCGCTGAGCTTCCAGAGGGGTGGCTGGATGGCTCAGATGGTTAGAGCGTGAGCTCTCACAGTTCAATTCCCGCATGGGATGGTGGGCTGTGCCCCCTGAAACTAAAGATTGAAAACGGCAACTGGACTTGGAGCTGAGCTGCACCCTCCAACGACTTGGAGCTGATGGGCCCTGGAGAAACACATTGTTCCCCAATATTCCCCAATAAAATTTAAAAACAAAAAGGAAAGAAAGAAATCAGTTCCTGCCACCACCCAAACAGGCCGGTGCAACAAGTAGATGTAAACAAGCAATAAGGCTGGAGAACTGTCAGTACTGTCCGACCGGAAACTTCCAAAGGCTCTAGGACAATCATCAGAGGAGAGAAAACAAATGATGGTCCATCCTGAGCTGAAACAAATTTAGCCCAACTACGTATTTTAAACTGTCCTTAGAAAACTGTAAGATTGATTCAGAGTTAGCCTCTCTTTAGCTGAATAAAGAATAAGTCATTTTTACCAAGCTCCTTGAAAGCTCAGGGTAAGAGCTTCCCTTGGATGATCCCCCGGGGTCCTTCTTTCACCAGCACTTATCTTGCTCTACGGTATCCTTAAAAAGCAACTACTAGTCAAATGAAGTACATAGTGAGGTCAAGAGAGAAACGGTAACAAAGAAAAGTCTCTATTCAGTTTATCGATTAGGGAACCAATATCCTCACCAAAAGCAGTTTCAGAAGAGTACTGAGCAAAGACCGGATTAGCACTTAAATAAAAGGTGAAAAATGTGGATAGAAATGAGAGTAGACTACCCTTTTCTAAAAGTCAGCCTTGGAAAGAATAAATGCAGGAGTTAAAGGAAACAGGCTAAAGACAGGCTTTTTAATATGAGAGGCACACGCGGATATTTAAATTCTGAAAGAAATGGACACGGGTTCTTGATAGGACAAAGTTCCAGATCTCAAAAGGAAAATTAATTGGCCTTGAATAATGAGGAACACACTTTGACAGGTCTTCGAAAATCCGCCCAAGTTCTTATGAGCTATTCTTTCACGACACAAAATGCACTTAACCAGTGCCCTCAAAAGAAAAGTGACAAGATCCTAAATTCTACTTTTGAACTCATTTTCACACGTCCTTTATTGGGTGTAAAAAGTATTTACACAATAATAACTAATACCATTGAGTGTTTACTACTTCCCCGGCACTGCGCTAAGCACTTTATATAGGCAGCTCATTAAATCCTCTGGATTAATAATATTACTCCCATTCTACTAAAGGAAATTAAAGTTTAGAAGATCAGCATATCCAGTGAAGTTGCACTTTACTATCATACACTGCCTCTCATCACCAATTAACTAACCATCATTCCAGTGTTCTAAGTCTCTCTTTTTAAAAGCGGGAAAATGGCAACACTTTCCATCTCTATGAATTTTGACTTGATTAAGCTTTGGCACATTAATCACAATTTCTCCACTGTCTCAGATGTCTGTAGGTGGACTGGCCAAAGCATCCTGTGTAATCCACACCACATGGTTCATAACTCACCACGCCCCACACGCTCCTAACATCAGTCCTCCCAGGGAATGTTTGCCAATTAAACGAAATGAATCTCCAATTGACTTACATTCTGTCAGCTGTCAAAAGTGACATGGGCAGAGAAAAACCAAACTTTTCTTAATTCAAAACACTGGTTCAGCCTATTTGACCTACAACCTGGTTCTAAAGGAAGTGACAAACACTTCAGTCCGCTTCCCCCCACCCCCACCCTTTTTTCTTAGCTAGAGGGAAAAGTGAGACAAAAAGGAACTCCTTAGGGGGGAAAGAAAAAAAGAAAAAGAAAAAACTGTTCAAAGGCCTCCAGACCTCTGTCAAGAGATCTAAACCATTTAGGAAGACAATACAACACAGAACTTAGAGACCAGAGTAAAACACATCTGTGTTCAAGTTCTAGCTCCCCCACACTTACTAGCTTTAAGCCCTTGGAGAAATTATTGAACCTCTCTAAGATCAGTGTTTTCTGATGATATGATGGCAATATTTGTACCTACCTACTTCACAGGATTACTTTGAGAATTAAGTGAGATGATTTAGGTAAAGAATTTCTTCATACTTGGCAAACAGAGGTACATGGTATTTATTACTATAATAAAAGGAAGAATCCCATGACAGCTTCCTCCGTACCCAGGGTACTGACTGGGAGGTGATGAGAATTCCTTGAAATCAGATAGAGGAACAAGAACTTCAACAAGGAACTAGACTATAAAACAGAAGCAGAGGCAAGAAACTCTCTTTCTATTGAACCCTCCACACCTACCTCAGTGTCTTCCATCCCAGTTGAAATGTTTGTATTAGCTGGGTAAAAATAATAATTAATACCGCCATTTTACACAAACCCCTTAACATATATTTACAATACAACGTAAGAATAACCATTAAGTACGTCATATTCACTACACTTCAAGCTTAAATTCCAGGACTCAACTGCCTTCACTGGTTTGTTGTTTACATAACACGAATGATTTCACAACTTCAATTAATTAGAGGCATCATGGGCATCAGTAAAATTCTAGTCTCTACAATTCTGAGGCTTTAATAATAGGCTTAAAACACTGAACAACTCTCAATGCTATATGTTATTTAGAGGTAATTTAAGGACATAGGCAACTACTAAGAAATTACCCAAAAAAAGCTGTGAAAAATTTTATACTCTCCATACAAAGATACTATAAAAACAGAAAATGTAAATAAAACACTTCAGTCAATGAAAACTGTCCCCCCCCCAAAAAAAAACCAAACGTAATGGGGGGGAAAAAAACCTCTAACAAAACATTCCAAGTTCAATTAAATATGCTCAAACAAGGGTCTGGAGATGCATAAAAACTAACAGAACAGGGAGAAGGAAAAAGAAGAGGGGAGAGGAGGAAAAGAATGAGGAGGAGGGAAAAGACAAAACTGACCAAAATCAAGAAAGAAACTGAAGATAAAACTATTGCAAAAATGAAAAAGAAATTGCAAGACATTGATGGGAGAAGAGAATCAAATGAAAATCAAATAAGAAGAAGGGCAGAACACAACCAAGAGAATGAAAGTGAGATTTAAAAAAAAAAAAAAAAAAAAGGTACTAAGGGCAGAGGAAGAGGGTGAAATGGAAGGGAAGCAAAGAAGGTCAACATACTTACACTTGGGAGTCTCTATGGAAGAAAAACAAATAAAAGATTTTTAGAACTAATATTTAAAACTATAATCCAAAACTTTCCAGGAATAAGAAAAAAACAAATCTACATACTTGAAGGGCCCACTGTATACCTGGGAAAACTGACTCAAAACAATAAACCACGAGACATATCCTAGTAAAACAAGACTTTAAAGACAAAAAAGAAATTCCCCAGGGCTTCCAGGCAAGATCAAATTATTCATAAGAAAACAGGCTGATATCAAACTTCTCAAGAACAACACACATACACAGCAAGGCAACTGTAGAGAAGCATTTTCAAGAAATTCAAGGAAAGAAAGTGCAAGTCAAGGGTATTACATTTAGCAAAACGATCCTTCAGGTAACAAGGCTATTAAAAAACAGTTTCAAATGTGTAAGAACTCAAAAATATTCTATCTGCAGGATGAGCCTCATCCAAACAAGAAGTAACTGAGGCAAGTTAAGTAAAAGAACTGGTGGTGAGCATTTATTATATTTATTTATAAAGAATTACAAAGAAGACAGAGAGAGGGACATGGCTAAAAGAATAATATATAAATATTATATGTTCTGACATATTTTATATATAATACTCTGGTAACAGAATATGTAGCACACATTCACACAGAACCATCACAGAAACCGATCACATATTAGGACACACACACACACACACACACACCGCAAAAAGTCAGAAAGTTTCATAAAGAATAAATATTACAAACACTCTGATCACAATGAAATGTAGTCAATGAAACAAAATTAAATCCCTTGTTCTTGATTAGAATGTTTCACTCCAAATCATGAAAATATTGTCCCTATGTTAATTTATGAATTTAATGAAATCTCAATAAAAATATTAGTAATGTTTCCCTAGAGCTAGAAAAATTTATACTAGCACATATAAAAATATTGCAGAAGAATTGCTAAGAAAACCGAGAAAAGGAAAAGCTATGCAGGAAGGGAAGACCTAGCCCTGCCCGATACTGAAACAAACTACAAAGCCTCTATAATTAAAACCACTAACACATAAATAGATGTACATTAATAGACAGACTGATGGAATATAAAGTCCAAAAATAGGCCCGATTTCTTACTTCACTATTTTCCCATAGTTGATATATATCCCTTTACATGACACCCATATATATGTATATATATATATGAGTTTTATACCAATGAAACATTTGTTTACATAATTTTTATCACCACAGCTATCAACTGATCTGCACATGAGGGGAGAGACTGCCTCATTCATCTTTCCATCCATCCACGCAGCCGCAATACCACACTTAGGGCCTTATTTTGACAGGACAGCAGAATGAATGAATGAATACACACAGGAAATGAGGATAATTTATCTCAGAAGAAACTGAGAAGTAACTGCAAAATCACCAATTACTGATGACTACTTATGTGTAAAAGCTTTTTTGTCAAGGAAACTGGCGAATTCTAATGTGTAAAAGCTTTTTTGTCAAGGAAGTGTGATGACATTTTACAGTAACTCCAATTAGCTGCAGGTTAGTCTAACACTAAAAATGACCATACTCTTGGACACAAAAAGACTCATCAGTACTTTATTCCCAAAATGAGGCAAGCGACATTGATGGTTTACTAAAACTTCAAACTGTCAAACAGTCGCAGAAATATGTTTATCACATTGAAATTTAAAAATCAGATCTGCAGAACTCGTTAACTCCTTTCAGTCTACGCTCAAATGTGAGGGTACAATCCTTAGTCCTAGGTTTTTGTCATTCGTGACACTGAGAGAGAGATAGATGCAGACATTGACCCTTTAAGAATTTTTCTAGGATTTTTCTTCTTCACAGTTCTTTTCCTTCACAAACAGAAAAGTATAAAAATTTCATTCTCCATATTGCTAAGGACTATTTGAAATGTTTATTTTAGGTTAGTCACAATTTTTAACTTGAAGGTATTTTAGCACAGTACTATATCACTCAAGAGAAACTCTTACAGTTCTTACATTCATCTTCTTCATTATATACACTACTCAAGAAATTTAAAAGTGATCATGTGACAAAAACTACACTAATTCAGGACTCTGAAAACAGCATGATATAATATCAATGCACATCAAAATAGGAGTCAGAAGACCATTGTTGAGTAAGTCACTTAACCTCTGAGCTTCTTTTTCTGTGATATGAAATTGCACCCTATGCCAGGAAAAAAAACAAAAACTGTCCACATACACAAATTTACATACCACCCAGGGGACTGACAGTACCAGGAGTCAAGCCACAGACTTCTTAAAGGTCTACATAGCCCAAGTTAAGGTAATTACTCGGTTCTCAGCCAGCTCTAAAACTTGAGTGTTTGTTTTTATGAGCAAGTATTTAGCAATAAAGCCATAAGGTAATTGACAAAGCAGAGGAAAAGAGAAAAGCTGTGACAGTAAAAGTGATCAACTTCACTAAAATAAAGACTTTCAAACTCAAAAATTTTAAAACATACCATTTCACTCATGTATAAAATTGCCAAACACTAAAACATTGATAATGTTCATGGTTAGTAATGCCTTTTTCACAAGTTTGGCTTTTGGTCATTTATAAACAACAGTCCCAATGCAGACCCTCTCCCAAGAAAAGCATACCCAAGATGCTGCAGACTTCCAGTGCCTCCTCCCCTGGACTTCAAGTTTACTGTCCCAGGGTTCCCTTTGCCTGTCTGCCTTTCCCTTTGTGCACAAAGATCCAATCACCCATGTATTCCTCTTTCATAGTGTGCCCCCTCTTTTCAGTGGGCGTATCTTTCAGTAGCTTCCTAAGAATTCCTAAGAAGGGATAAATGGAAATAATTTTTTGAGAACTGGCATGCCGCAAAATGCCTTTATTCTGCCTTCACACTTGACCAACCAAATGGCTATATTCTAGAAGTCATCTTCCCTCAGAACTCTGGAGACGTGGGTCCACTGTCCTTCTCCCTTCTGATATTGCTGATGAGAATCTGGTGCCATTTCTAAGTCTTCATGTGAATGTTTAGGGACTGGTGGTGAGGCCCTCCCTCCCCCACCTGGCAACTGATAATATTCACTGTAAGGAACCTGGCAGGGTGACCTAGCGAGGGAGACTACAGATCAGTATTTACAAGTGCTTTCTCTCGAGCTGTCCAACTTTCTCCAGAAAAGACTTCTTCATAAAGGATAAAAGACGTAATTGGCTACTAGTGTTCTTGGAGCTGAGCCCTGCAAGGGAGCTGAGAGTTTCACTGTTTAAGATGTTCCGATTCCCTATTTTCAGGTGAGGACTTCTCCCCCAACCTTTCAAGGTGCCAGGTATCCCTGGGTCTGGAACCAGTTTGGTCAATTTTCTCCGCAAAATAAGTCTTTAACTCTTGGTGATAGTTGAGGAAGAACAGTCACCTGGCTGCCTGGGACGAGGTATGGGCAGAAGTTTTCAGCCTCTTATCTCACCTGCACCCTGAGAGAGATATCTGGTGCCTCCAATTCCTGAGTCTTTTCTAGAGCTCTGTGATATGAACTAGCTGGGATACTAAAGGATTGGGGATCTCCCTCCGCAGATACTTTATAGCTTGCTTTCTCAGTTAAATTCCCTCCTCCAACCACCACCTTCTCCCTTCCTGACATTTTTTAACATCACTTATTTGCAGTCTCCTATTCTTTTTGCTCTTGTAGGTATATATGTTGTTTTTATCCCTTTACTGTCATTGAATGGGGTTTGGGGAGAGAACAAAAATAAACATTTGTTCAATTCCCCCATGCTAAAGAAGTTGACAGGTGATTTTTATTTGATGTTAATACACGTATTATACTGGGGTGCTTCCAGGTTTTGTGGACCTGGAGTTTTTAGTTTGGGGCCCCACTTTAAGAATACAAAATTAGGCATGAAAGAAAATGTTCAATTTAGAATGAGAAAATAAATCTTAAATTTTAAGAAGCTGATAAATACCACAAACATCATTTAAAAAACCAGAAAACAGTGTTTTGACACACCCCTATACTACCTTTTTTCCTAGTTTCTCCATAATCTTTGATGACCTCTTCCCACATGACAGGGTTTTTTTGCAATTTGTTTTACTGAGATAAAAGTCATAACGAAATTCATCATTTGAAACTGTTCAATTTGTTTTTAGTATATCCTCAATGCTGTACAACCATCATCACTAATTCCAGAATATTTACAGGACCCCAAAAAGAAACCCCATACCTGTTAGCAGTCAGTCCCAATTTTCCTCTTTCCCCTGGCCCCTGGCAACCACTAATGGACTTGATGTCTCTATAAAATTTGCCAACTGGAATCATACAACACGTGCCCTTTGAGTCTAGCTTCTTTCACTCAGTATAATGTTTTTGAGGTTCATCTATGTTGGAGCAAGCATTAGTACTTCATTCCCTTTCATGGCTGAGTAATATTCCATTGTATAGATATACCACATTTTGTTTCTCTATTCATCAGTTAATGGACCTTTGGGTTGTTTCCATCCAACTATTTCGGCCATTATGAGTAATTCTGCTATAAACACTGGTGTACAAGTTTTTGTGTGGACATATGTTTTCAATTCTTTTAGTTATATACCTAAAAATGGAACAGAGTCACATGGTAATTCTATGTTTAACTTTTTAAGGAACTGCCAAACTTTTTGCCACAGTGGCTGAACCATTTTATTTTCCCACCAACAATGTATGAATCCTTACCAATACTTATGTTCCGATTTTTTATTGTAGCCCTCCTTGTGTGTGTGAAGTGGTATCAAATTGCAGTTTTGATTTGCATTTCCCTCATGACTCATGATATTGAGCATCTTTTCATGTGCTTATTGGCCACTGGTATATCTTCTTTGGAGAAATGTCTATTCAAATCCTTTGTACATTTTTTAATTGGGTTGTTTGTCCTTGTGTTGTTAAGTTGTAGGAGTTCTTTATATATTATGGATACTAGACCCTTATCAGATATATGATTTACAAATATTTTTTGTAACAAATTTTATGAGTTGTCTTTCTACTTTCTTGATAGTGTCCTTTGGGGCACAAAAATTTATAATTTTTTTTGTGAAGTCCAATTTATTTTTTTCTTTGGTTGCTTGTGCTTTTGGTGTCATATTTAAGAAGTCATTGCCTACCCAAGGTCTTGTGTTTCCGTCTAAGAACTTTTATGGTTTTATCAGTTACATTTAGGTCTTTAATCCATTTTGAGTTGATTTTTTTTTCTTATATGGTGAGAGGTGGCAGTCCAACTTCATTCTTTTGCATGTGAATACCCAGTTGTTCCAACACCATTTGTTGAAAAGACTAAACTTTCCCCCATTGAATGATCTTGGCACTCTTATTGAAAATAACTGACCACAGATGTATGAGTTTATTTCTGGACTCTCGTTTCTATTCCATTGATCTATACGTCAACACTTACGCCAGTATCACATTTCTCACAAGTTTTATAATGTCATTTTCCATAGAGATAACAGGAAAATAATTCAGCCCTTCCTCTAGCATAGTTGAACACATTTTCGTTGTTGATAATAGCTTAGAAAAATTTCTTTTATATTAATAGCACAGGGCCATTACTAGTAATGTTATGTAAACTTTTAGGATTGTTGTCAAACTTGGGGGAAACTCTTAACAAGTCTCCTTCATATGAAGCTTTAAGATTTGGAAGAATTTTCCATAGACTGGCTTTTGGCGTCAAACCTTGTTGTTCCTCCATTAAGCATGTGCTTCAGTTGCCAGGTGCGTGGGACACATTCGTATCACGCTACCACCTCTAGGCCTGTGCGTGTATGTCACAATGCCAGGTGAGTCAACACAACATGTAGTATTCCTAGAAACTCTCCCCAAACTGAGATGGCTAGCAATATCTTTACTGCACCTAAAGAGACTGTGAACCACATAATCCTACTAAAACCCAGCTACATGTACCCCCAAGTCAGTTTCCCTATAGCAGATGCCCCAAATGCCTACAGCCATTCCAATACTACCAACATGAGCAGTGTGATAGAGGGGAAGTCGGCGTAAAAAGAGACAACAATTTTAACTGATTGTGGTTAAGATAGCTTACATTTGCAAATTCTTCATAACTACGTGATCATGTACAGGAAATGTTGTTTCTTGGTTGGGGTGCTGGTGATATAGGTGTGTTATGTTTGTGAAAAGTCTTAAGCTGCACTCCTACAATCTTTGCACTTTTTCTGTGTATATAATATGTACCAATAAAACTTTTAAAAGTGACCATATAAACTCATTACTAGCATCCCTCCTGAGCCCTCAGACAGGATCCTAAAAGTTAAGTTTCATGAGTTTCATTAGCTTCATGAATTTCATAGTAAACTCACCTCTATACATACATAGCAAATTGGGTAGCACAAGATGTCGTTTCCAGTACCACCATGGAGACCTGTCTTGCCAACTAGCCATGCGACTTACAGAGGACACACATGACCTCCCTGAGCAAGTTACTCACCTAAAATGGGGAAGAAGTTAGACTATATACTCTAAGACATCTTTCTAGTAGTCATTCTTTCAAGAAATATTTAGAGAACCTCCTAAGTGTTCAGCACTACACTAGGTGAATGAAACACACACTCCCTGCCCTGCTAGAACTCCCAATCTAGGAGGAATAAAAACCAATGAGCAACATTGGGTAAAAACTAAGGAAATCTGAATAAAGTATTATTTTAGTTAATAATGACAAACCACTATTGGCTCATTAATTGTGACAAATGTACCATATTAATGTAAGATTAGTTAATAATAGGAGAAACTGGGTGTGGCGCATATAGGAATTCTCTATACTTCTCTATATAGGAATTTTCTACACTTCTCTTTGCCATTCTTCTATAAATCTAAAATTGAAAGTTTACCTTCAGGGGGCCGGCCCAGTGGCTCAGGCGGTTTGAGCTCCCAGTTAGAGCTCCGTGCTCCTAACTCCGAAGGCTGCCGGTTTGATTCCCACATGGGCCAGTGGGCTCTCAACCACAAGGATGCCAGTTCAATGCCTCGAGTCCCACAAGGGATGGTGGGCAGTGCCCCCTGCAACTAATATTGAACACGGCACCTTGAGCTGAGCTGCCTCTTGGATGGCTCAGTTGTTGGTTGGAGCACGGGCTCTCAACCACAAGGTTGCCAGTTCAATGCCTCGAGTCCCACAAGGGATGGTGGGCAGCGTCCCCTGCAACTAATATTGAACACAGCACCTTGAGCTGAGCTGCCGCTGAGCTCCCAGATGGCTCAGTTGGTTGGAGCGCGTCCTCTCAACCACAAGGTTGCCAGTTCGACTCCCACAAGGAATGGTAGGCTGCACCCCTGCAACTAGCAATGGCAACTGGACCTGGAGCTGAGCTGTGCCCTCCACAACTAAGTCTGACAACAACTTGTGGAGCACCCGACACAGCTAAGATTGAAAGGACAACAACTTGACACGGAAAAAAGTCCTGGAAGTACACACTGTTCCCCAATAAAGTCCTGTTCCCCTTCCCCAATAAAATCTTTAAAAAAAAAAAAAGAAAGAAAGAAAGTTTACCTTCAAAAAAAAAAACAATAAAAAGACAATAAACAGGTGAAGAAATAAATATGAAAATAAACTGTAATAAGTATTCTAAAGTTAATAGGATACTGTGATAGAGATTAATGATGGTAGAAGATACTGTAGACAAAGAGTTCCCTGCAGCAAGAACTCTTTGAGATACTTACACTGACACAGAAAAACAATAAGCAACAAGAAGATCCCCACAAAAACATAAATTATATATATACATATATATGTATGTATGTATGTATGTATGTATATATATTATATATATATAATGGCCCTACAGTGGGAAAGAGACTGGCATTTTCAAGAAATTAAAACACAATGTGACTAAAATATAATGAGCAAAAGAAAGACCAGTCAACAGGGGGCCAGATTATACAGGATCTTGTGCAAATAATATCCATTTCATTCAAAAGCCACTGGAGGGTTTGAAGCAGGGGAACAAAATTATCCAATTTACTTTTTCTTTTTTTAAATGAATCTGCTTTGTGGATAATGGATTATAGATGATTTAAAGAAAAACAATGCAGACTCAAAGGGGAAGTACTAAAATTCTTTAATTCTTAACCCTGAATTATAATATTTCATTATAATAATTCCAGAGAATTAAAGAATTAAATTCATACATTTGCATCAATTATTTTATTCAAATAGTATCTGCCTTCTCTCTTTTTATCAGTCTGCTTGTGTTTCCATTATCCTTTTTTTAAGGGTCTTTTTTATCCTTTACCAAAATAATTTATGGATTTTTAAACTTTAATAACAACTATAATAACTTTTCTACAAGTTGTTCAAAATTCTTATGTCATTTGTTAAGTGCTCTGTAATAAAATTCTTGGAAACTTCAAAAGCAAAACATAAAATAACTAAATTCTAAAAGCTAGAAAATGGTATCTTAGATTAGGATACCAAAGAGTATGTAGTCAAGCCCAAAAAACAAAAAGTAGTAGCAGCAGCAGCAGTTACCACTGCTGCCACCTATGACAATTTTTTAAATGGCTGCGAAATTTTTTAATACTTTTTCCATTAAGAGATAGGTTCTGTGTTCTTTCCACTTGAATCTAGAAGAACTTAAAACTAACTTGCTTGTAACCAATAAAATGTGGCAAGGACTTCCTAGGCTAGGTCAGAAAAGGAGATGCAGCTTTCGCCTTATTCATTGGGCAATTCCTGCTGGTGCACTGAGCCAGTCATATTGGCAGTTTAACTGCCCTGAAGCTGCCATACACTATTCATAGCCCATGCAGAGAGACCTGAAGAGAGAGAGAAATGCCCAGCCGATTCCGCTCCAGCCACCACCTGAATGACAGACCCTAAGCCAAAACCACCCAGCAGAGCCCTTCCCAAACTCCTGACCCACATAAACCATGAGACATAATAAAATTACTGTGTGTGTTTTAGCCCTCTAAGTTTTGGAGTAATTTTTTACACAGCAAGTATAATAAGCCTTTATAGCCAATACATGATAGTTAATTCAATTAACTGAGTGAAGGGAAAAACATCTATCAATAACGGTGGTTATCAATACATGTTGATTTTCCAGAGAAGGACCAGCTTTCATATATTTAGGAGATTTGAAAAGGCTATGTAATAAGGCACATTCTCCTGAAGTCAACATTTTGGCCTTAGAGCCTCTACAGATTCTTTCCCTGCATCATGATTCTCGTAGAGCAAAAGAAAGGCCATACATGTATTGACCAGGTTACTGAGCAGCAAACTCAAAGATCTACATTATAATCCTTCTCAATGTAGTAATATATTATGGCCTAATCCCTGGGCTCTCTTCAACCAAAACTAGTGAGCCAGTTACTGCAGAAGCATCAAAACTGCCGAACAAGCAAATATTAGATTTACTCTCTTTTGAACTACCGTGTTTCCCCGAAAATAAGACCTAGCTGGACCATCCGCTCTAATGCATCTTTTGGTGCAAAAAGTAACATAAGACCTGGTATTATATCATATTATATAAGACCGGGTCTTATATTATATTATATAAGACCGGGTCTTATATTGATTTTTGCTCTAAAAGACGCATTAGAGCTGATGGTCTGGCTAGGTCTTATTTCCGGGAAAACATGGTAAGAATCACTACACATTACCACTAAGTAGGTATGTGTAGCCACTTAAATTATGTATTTCATCCATTTCTTTTTTATACTTTTATTCATTTAATTAACAAATATCTAATGAGCACGGTAGGTACACAACTATAAACAAGGGACAGTTCATATCTTACAAAGGAGTTGATGGCGCTATGGGGAAAACACCAATACAAGCAATGCCTTTTAAGTCAATACGACGATACAAAGAAGTATGCTAAAGTACTTAAGGAGTATAAATAAGGGTGTGTTGGCTGTTCTCTGCTCCTCCAGAACCATTCTCTATCCTTTGTTCAGTGCTTGGTGTCCTCGGAAGCTAACCTTAAACTAGGTTCCCTTGCCCTCTGGCTTCAAATTGGGTTCAGTAAATGAGCAGCAACTGCAAGGATCTCTCTGGGTTCCCATAATTACTCACTCCCTTCGCCCTTTCTGGCCCAAAGATGGCACCACTGCCTATCCTTGCTAGTCCCTACATGCTCCACTATTCCTGCTCCTCATCAGGATTCCCTTAACTCTGCCTATTCGTTGTAAGTAGTCCCTTAATGGCATTCTCTTTCACCTACTCTGGGAATGTTAACTGTTTCCTATCTGGACCCTAACTGAGAGAGAGGGAGCCTAACTCAGCCTGAGGAAATCGGAAGACTTCTCAGAGGAGATAATGCCTCAACTATGTCTTAGGAAGGAAGACTAAGGAAGGAAAGTAATAGAGTCTAAGGAAACTGCACTGTCAAAAACTTGGAAATTCGAGAAACTATGAAAAGAATTAAGAAAAGGTGAGGAGTTCAGAATGGTGCAACATAGGAGCATGAAGGGAACACAGGAATAATGGGAAACAACTCTAGAACCAAATCATAGTTTTTAGATGAATTTTTAACAGACCTAGTTTCTATAATAAATAAATTCAAAGAAAAAAGGCAGGGGGAGCTATAGTTTAAGACAGACTGAGACATACCAACCAAACAGACTTTCCTGCATCCTGATGAGAACAAACCAATTGTTCAAAAAATGGGAGGGAAAAAGGAGGAAAAGAAGAATTGGAAATGCATCTCTTCATGAGATGGATGGAGTTTTCTTATTTCCAATTAGTTCATGTATCTATGAGTGAATATTATTTATTGTAAATATCCCATTCCTATTCTATTCTTATTTTTCACTATAAATATAAGTGCTAAGAAAACTTACTCACATAAATATGTATATGACTTTTATTACAGCAATGTCATCAAACTATTTTAATTCTTCTGAGTTATATGCCCCCGGAAAAATTACAATAATCATTTAAATTTTTTTAACTTTCTGAAAAGTAATGGCATTTATTTGACTTCTCTGTTTTTATGAAAATTACTTTTACTGATCAGCTAACAACTTGATCAGGTTTTTCAATTTTGTTGAAAATTAAGGATTGGAAACCATCTGACTTGTGAAAAGATGTTAATCCATCACTGGAGTCAACTGCCTTCTCAACAGTCTCACCAATATTCTGATTTGCCTCTTTGGCGTCCTGGAAGGCCTCTCACCACGGGACAACATACTATTCGGGATACTACGTGGGATGACATACTTTTGTTTTGTAAATAGAAGGAAGAAATATGAAAGACTAATCAATCTTAGAATCTGAAAAGTGAACTCCCTTAAAAATATCCATGAGCTTTTCCTTCTTTTTATTTCATTCGCTCTCACTGCGTGTACCGCTAACTTTAGCACTGACTAGTTATTTCATCCATCAAATCTCATCTCTATTTGTTCACACTGCAAGTTCCCTGAGAGCAATATCAGGGTCCAAACCTCTTCTTGAAATCCCAGAGCCTACACCTCCATGACAGGTGCATGTAAGACTCTCAACAAATGTTCAATGACTATGAATATTTCATCACCATCCCAAGTCCTTGTTCTAGTTAAAGAAAACAGACTTACGAGTTAACCAAAGTGAAAATCAGAAGAAACTTAAACTATCATCACCAATCCCATTTTAAAGTAACAAAAAACCTGGTTTCTTACTTAAGCTCTCCTATCTACCTAAAATGAGAAAAATTCAAAACAACTAGGAAATAGAAAACTAAAATACATAAGGATTCCTATTTTATTACAAAGGACTTTTGGTACAACTAGCCTCATTTTGATGGAACTAGAATAGTTGCACCAACTGTTCCATCAAAAATCTATTACTCTTCTCTTCTTACGATGTAAGGAAAAAATTTCATCAAATACAATGTTCTCATTTCACTGTCACTGATTCAGAATACCTATGAAGTTAAGGTCAGAATAGTAATTAAATTTGATAATAAATGAGAACACTTTAAAACTGTAGAACCCTGAAAGAAAACTATCTTCCTAACATTGACAGACTAGTTATATGTGTAATTTCTCTTAGGTGACATTGCAAAAACAGATGTTTTGGCAGTGAATATCAGATTGCTCTTTACTTTGTTAGGAAGTAAATTCTACAGAATATGGTAAGAGTTCTATCCATCAAGTCAAATATTAACGAATAAATACTTCAGTCCTATATTTTTATAATTTAACATTGTCAAAATTATTAAGGTATAACTGTCAGTTAATTCAATAATGACATCACAGAGAGCCTATTATTTGTTTCAAATGAGGTTCTTAAGACCATGTGAGCTTTTTCCAATTTTGTCAATCATTCTTTAACTCACAAATATTTACTGAAGATGTACTATGTACCGAGTACTGGGTTAGACACGGTATTTTCAATGTATCAAACGCCATTTTATTTTTCTTCAATTTAAAAAAGATTTTTTCCATCATCTTCCTTTATAAAATTTCTAAAATTCAATTTTAAAAAGCAACTCTTTCAACTTTATTTATAGTATTAGGTTCATATGATTCAGAATGGTCCAATCAATCAGTAAGTTTTCTTCACTAGAGAAAGTTATATTGACAACATGATGACATAGATCATACAAAAATAAAAGTAGAATTAACCACGAATATTTGGAATTCTAATATAACAAATAACATGTAGCACATAGTTTATATAAGAAAATTTATCCTAAAGTAGGAATTTTCATTAGAAGCAGCATCACCTTTGATAGTTTCTAATTCTCCAATTCCATTTATTTCAAGTACTACACTCATTGAACGTTGCAGTTTTACAGGTCTTTCCTCACTGTTGACATCTACCTGTGTAGAAATAACCCCACCTACTGGTAAGAGGTGAAACTACAGGCTACTTTTGAAAGTGGCAGCAAGCTACAGGGAAATGTATTAGTTCATTAAAGACTTGGATACAAACATTTCCCCCACCTCTAAAATCCTGAGCCATTCAAACTGTTTTCCAAAGCTCCTCTACTTCTTACCAAACATAAGGAGTGTGGGGTAAATACAATGAATTTTCTAAATGTTTGCTGTATTATTTAAAAATAAAAGTATAACATAGTTGCTAATTTAACTATATGAATGAATTCTTTATGATACACTGGTACCCCAAAGTGTACAAGACATTTATGCCTATCTTATAAGGCATGATACCATTTAAATCAATACCTATATTAATGTTGTACTTGCTCCTATAAAACAACATATAATTGGTTATGACTAACTTATTTAAAAGTGTGGTCAAAAATGACAAAATACATTAACATAATAATTTACAGTTTTAACAGTATTTTTTACATACACTTTATCTTGTCCAGCAGAATCCTAAAATAAATAACACTGTCATTTAAAGCATGCACTTATAACTAAAAGCAGAGGCACCAAGAAAATAAGTAATTTGCTTATGGACACAAAGCTAATCAGTGGCATAACTAATATCCAAACCCAAATTTTCTGCCTCCAAGTTCTATACTCTTCCCACAACATTTCACTGTCTCCCACAAAATTACCAAGTATATCTTTTGCAGTAAGTAAGACCTACATTATGATGTTTGCTTTGTGACAGTTCCCAGGAATGCACTGTGGTCAAATAAAAAAGTCTGCTTAGATTTTAATAAAATTAAGTTGCTTCCTTTCTTTGGTCTGATAGAAAAAAAATACATAATCATAATATAAAAAATACAAGTTTAAAAACTCATGATCCAGTTCACATTTAATAAAACAATTATATATTTTCTATTGCCCACCTTTTTCTAAAAATGAATTGAGGAGGGTTGCTAGCTGGTCAACAGGCAAACCTTCCTAAGTCATACTTGTTGCAATCCACTTTCACCAGTGAGAGATAAAAATAATCATAAAAATTTTGAAAAGAAAAAGAGAGTCCAATCCGTGTCTACTCTGATTTCTTATATCTCCACCCATGATACCATATAACAAAAATAATGTCTGGGACATGTCAAGAAATTGATAAATATTTGTTGGCTATACAAATGAAAGAATGGCTCTAAAGCATTACAAGGTCCTAAAGGATGCTAAATTTAAAAGACTCAATTATGTAGGGGGGTGAAATGTCTAACTATTACATTGTTTTGTATACCTGAAACTAATAATAAAAATAAATAAACAAAAGACTCAATAATGCTTATTAATCTATTCTTATCAAAATGTTTACAAAAGCTTTTTTATCAATGTTTGAAATCAGAAGACTTACATTAAAGCTACAGAAATCAAGATAGTGTGGGTTATAGATAATAAACTTCTAAAGGACAGAATTATAAATAAAAGGAACAGAATACAGTCCAGAAATAGAACTATATGTATATTGTCAATTGATTTTCAGCCCAGGTGCCAAGACAATTCAATGGAGGAAAACAGAAATATTTTAACAAACAGTGCTAGGAAAATCAGACATCCATATGGGAAAGGAAAAAAAAAAAAAAGCCTTTATCCTTACCTCTCACACCATATTAAAAAATTAACTTTCGAAGGGTCATAGATCTAAATGTAAGAGCTAATATTATAAACAATGCAGATGAAAACATAGGAGAAAATGTTTAGAACTGTGAATTAGGAAAAGATTTCTTAGGACATAAAAAGCATGAACCACAAAGAAAAAATAGTTGAACAAGGCTTTATCAAAATTAAAAACTTCTGTTCTTTGAAATACTATTGAGGGGGTAAAAAGTCACAATATAGAGAAAATATCTGGTAAAGGACTTGTGTCTGTTCCTACCATTAAAAATTTTTTGAAATTTTCATTTTAAAAAAAGACTTGTATCCAGAATACAAAAAGAACTGCCAAAACTCAATAATAAGAACACAGTCCAATTTTAAAACTATAAGCAAAAGATTTGAACAGATATTAACCAAAGATAAATGGATAACAAATCCATGAAAAGATGCTTAACACTATAGGTCAATAAGGGAATAAAAATTAAAGCTACACTGAAATATTGCTACACAACTAGAATGGCCATAATCAAAGACTGACAACAGCAAGTGTTAGCTAGGATTAGGAGCAACTAGAACTCTCATACATTGCTGGTAAAAATGCAAAGTGGTACAACTTTGGAAAAAAAAACAGTTTAGCAAATTTTTTTTAAAGTTAAATACATATTTACCATACGATCCAATAATCCTAATCATGAGAAATAAAAACATGTTCACAAAGAGAAGTGTACTCAAATGTTTGTAGCAGCTTTAAGGCCAAACCCTGGAAACAAATATCTGTGGATACTTGTGAATGGATAAACAAAATGGGGTGTAGGTATACAACACATTATTCCTCAAGAACAAAAAGGACAAACAAGTGATACACAACATGAACGGATTGCAAAAGCACTGTGCAAAGTGAAAGAAGCCTGATCCAGAAGGCTATATACTGTATGACTCCATTTACATAAAATTCTAGAAAAGGCAAAACTATAGTGACAGAAAGTAAATGGGTGGTTGCCAAGGAGTAGGGATGGGAGGAGACTGGCTATGAAGGGGCACAAGGAAACTTTTTGGGAAGAAAGAAACGCCCTCTGTGCAATCACCAGTGCAGTAATTCCTACCTAAAATGAATCATCAAGATTTATTTTAAAAGTGAAGTTTTATGTCTGCTGTCAATTTTCACTAAGAAATCAAACTGCCAAACTTAAGATACATGTTGCTACTTAATGTCTTGTCAAATGTGGTTTTTTTAAAAAGCAACAAATTAAATAAAATTCCTAACTTTGTTCAACTGATCATACATTAGTGGGAAAACTCAAAAAGAAATGAAAAATTTTAAATGTTAACATTCAACTGTAAAAAAATGCCAAATACTGATACGTAGAAAACTAGCATCAAGTGAAAAATAGGCTTAGAGGTTCAGCAAAATTGCTCTAATCAACCAAAAATACATGACTGCATTCCTGAATACAAGCAATAATCAAGATTAGAATATACAATGAAAATGCCACAAATATAAATTAGCTGAAATTACATTAAAATAGAGGAAGAAAATTATGAAACTGTCCTGAGTAATATGGACAAAAGCTTAAATAAATGTAAAAACATAGCATGCTCCTAGGTGGGAAAACTAAATACTACACTTAAATGGTTCCTTCTCCCAAATGCAATTCTAATTATAATCCCAGTGAAATTTCTTTTTAAATCTAATAAGTTTAATATTCACATGGAAAAGCAAATATATAAAATACCAAAAAACATGCTGTGGTACAAAGAGAATACTAAAATAAATTATAAAGCTAAAATAATGAACATAGTACGGCACTGAACAAGAGGTAATCTGACTCTACTATAACTAATTTAACATAACTAAAAAGATAATCACATCACTGTGGAAAGGAAGAATTGGTTAATAAATAATGATGAGATGATTAATAGCAATTTGGAGAGAAATAGCTTCCTAAACCATTTTTTGAAACACTAAAATAAAATACATTTAAATATTTACTAAGCCTCTTGAGGAAAAAGGCCTTCCTAAGTATAAAAATAATAGGAGAAACAAAAGTTGGACAGATTTGGCTTCTAAAATAACAAATTTCTGGATGTCCAAAAATGGTCAAAATCAAAAGACAAGTAACAGACTGGGAGAAATGTTTGTAGCAAATATGACAACAGACTAATATCTTTTTTAATTCTCAGGCAGATCAGTACGGAAAAAAACTAAGACCCTAACAGATACTGTATTTCCCCCGAAAATAAGACCGGGTCTGATATTAATTTTTGCTCCGAAAGACACATTAGGGCATATTTTCAGGGGATGTCTTATTTTTTCATGTACAACAATCTACATTTATTCAAATACAGTCATGTCATCTTCTTCTGGAACATCGTCATAACGTACTAAATACGTCCATCTGGTTGATGATCTTAACTGGGGCTTATTTTGGGAGTAGGCCTTATTTTCAGGGAAATGTGGTAACAAGGACAGGGCCAAACAAGTCAACAAAGAGAAACATAATTAGTAAATAGGAAAATATTCAACTTAACGAGTAAATGTTTAAAGACTAAATGCCATGAAATTAGCAAAAAAATTGAAAAACGAGAGTCAATGTTTATAACAGAATAGTGAAAAGGGACATTCACGCGCTCTGAATAGGCACAATTTTTTTGGAAGCTGCCTGAGAAAAAAAATTAATCAAGAACCTTAAAAAGACCTCAAAAACCCTTGAACGCAATAGCACTTTCTATGGAAATATCCTAAGAAAATCATCCTTTAAAAAAAATAAAAAAGCAAAATTATCTACACCAAAATGTTTATAGCAATTATCTGTAATAACAAAATCTGGAAATAAATAAAAGTGAAAACAAGAAAAACACATGAACAATGGTTGCGGTCACATCCTTTTAACTGGTTGTCCTAAAATCAGTCTTCTCAGTTCCCATCCCAGTCCATCCTCCCTGCTGCCCCAAGATTGTTTCTAAACATTAAATATATCAAAGCTTAAAATCTTTCAATGATTCCTACCTCCTTAAAAAAAAAAAAAAAAAAAACTTCTTGGCAAAATATAACAAGGCCCTAAATGGGTTTGTCCCTGTCGATAGCCTCATTTCTGGCCACTCACACCCAGTGCATTAGCCATAAGGAACACATATAGAATTACACAGAACTACTTCCGTGTCTTCAGCATTGGTTCCATAATATGCCAAAACCTCTTAATCCATGCTGAAACAAGGACTCTGCCTTCATGGAGTTTACAGACAGAAACAGCAATGCCCTGCAGTGAGCTCCAGAGGAAAAGCCAATTCAAGTCAAAGGGAGTCGTACGGATGAGGGTAATCCTGGAGATGAGTCTTAAAAAAGGAGCAAGGATCTCAAGGCTAATTCCAAATAAATGGAAAGTATTTATGTTTCCACACAAAATCTTGTAAGTTTGTAACAGACTCTCGAGACAACTTAGCTTCTGATGTATCCTTAACCTCTCCAACTTTCTCCTCTCTCTTAGAGCTACTGTGAGAATTAAAAGTGATAATAGGTGTAAATTTAATAGAGTATCTGGCACTTAATAAGCACTCAATACGTGTCAGTCATATGGAAACACATAACAATGCTGATTGCAAATGTATATTTCAAGGGTCCAGTATTCTTAGAGAAAGTAACAAAAACAAAATGAGGGCAAAGCAGTTAAGAACACGGTTAAACAGCGTATCACCACATAGCCAGGGTCAAACAGGTCTCTCTACACACCACAATGATATCCTCACACTACAGCACAATAATTTATACTCAAAATTATGCTGAATCGTAAATAAAATACTAAGTTCTGTTAAATATGGTCTATTTGAAAAAAGTAGGGTATATTATATCTTTAAAAGCTTTCAAAATCTTGAAAAGACATCAAAAATGGCTAAATAGAAATCTTGTGTGCCTAAAATGTAGCCCTTCATTTACTTTAAAAATTAAGTTATATGCTGACTATGCTAAATTATACGCTAAATAAATGATGGTAGTAGTTGTGATAGGTACAATTCAAGAGGAAAACACACACACACACACACACACACACACACACGACTCACAAATGAAAACTAAACTACATGAAGCACCGAGGCAGGTCCAACTGCCTGTATGAAGGTTAGACTAGAAGAGATAATGTAAAGAGAAAAGGAAGGTGCTACGCCAGATTGGCTTCCTCTTCAGACACCAAGAAAATAAAATGAATTGCGGATATTCCAATCACTAACACCCCTAGAAAAAGTCATTATGGTTTACAGGCACATTCCTACTTAAAAACCTGTGAGTTATGATCAAGTTGCAATTTTTAAAGCCTTGAATCAATAAAATATGGCAGAAAACAATACTAAGATGCCATAATATCTAAAGTGAGACTTAAAGTTAATTTTCACTCAGCGATAGACAAGGTTAACCTCATTACTGCCAAGAGTTTTATAAATTAATAACATGAGGAGCGTACAAAAATATTTAAATTACAAAAAGGCTCTGGAGAAGTAATCTGTTACTTCTCCAGATCTAAGAATTTTAAATATTAGAAATTATACAAAACTGCTTTTTCCAGTCTTTGGTTTTCAAAAACAACGATATAAAACAAAAATTACCCCAAATTCTTTACTATAACCAAATACAAAGAATAGGTTCTATCCAAACCATTTTAAGAAAAGCCTATATCAGATATTCATAAGTATAATGCATACAAATTTCACATTTCACAATCAATTTGCTCCAGAAATACTTGCTGAAACTGATAGCTTTACCATAGGGCCCATTTTAATGACCAAGTGTTAATGTGTCATGAAGAACAGTAGCTTGATGGACCCAATCAGATTTTAACCACTAATGGCCTGAGGAATCTTAAATTTAGTATTAAATTAGCCCTACCTTCTTAGCATCAACAAATACCAAACAGTTCACTAGTTGATTGTGGTCTTAGGAATAATATGTGGAAAACTCTAATATCTGTTGTGGGCAGAGATCTCATAGCTCAAATATTTCTTCTCCTTCAGTTTGTGTATATGTGTGTCTGAGTGTGTGTGTGCACGCGTGCGAGTCATCATGCAAGAAGTGTGTGTGTGTGTGTGTGTGTGTGTGTGCGTGTGTGTCATCATGTAAGAATTGTTTACACCTTTCAGTAAAGGGGCAACTCTGTATTAAGGATATAATTGAGTAACTACAGTTCAGAAAGCACCTTGAAATCAAAGACACTCTATAAATTTAAAATACTGGTATGGTATTAACATAAAGCAAAAACCAAAAATGTTAAAGCATCCTCCAGCCCCAGTATATTGTAAACCAAATAAAAGATCGCTGTGGGATCTACTTTTTTTTTTTTAATAGTGATTTTCCTCTATTATGGAATCCGGATCTAAATGAACTGTTAAACACTTAGTCTAAAGGTATGCCAAACATTTCTTAAGGTCTTAACAAAGAATCAACTTTTTTAAAAAAAACAAAACGAGGCCTAGGTTAAATATTTTATTTGGCTTCTCAAGATGGACTGAAAAGTTGGGCACCAGCTCCAGACCAATTCCTGGACACACATCAAACACAGCCCTGTCATTTATCCAGTCAGTCAAAACAATCTTTTCCATCTAACCCTTTAATGTTTATGTCCTAAAAAGCTGCTAATTGAATCCAGCTCTTGAGATCTATTTGTTAAAATATATACCATCTAATTTGTAAATGAACAAAAATGAAAAATATATGTTAACTTTCCTGGCAAAACAGAAGAAATTCACCATATGTAACCAAAAGGGAGAGGGCAATGTTTTTAATATTTGAATAGTTTTCTCCTAAAATATGACAGAGAAAAATTCCCAACCATTTTAAGAAATTGAGAGTACCTCAACTGTTTTTACAATTAAGGGGACACAGTATATTTAAAATTCCTCAGAAAAATCTAAAAATACAAAGTCAGTCTATAAATTCAGTCGTGTCCCTCCCCCCCAAAAAATAAGTGTAATCTTTGCTCCCAAATTTACTCATGAATTTTTATAATGTATCATTTGCAGTCAGGAAACCACAGATAAACACTTTTAGATCTATTGAGTCACACAAAAAAAACCTCAAACTCATTTTATCTTCAGAAAGTAAAAATCCCTGTTTTCTTCCTCATTTTCACATTATGTATATAGGCTAGAAGGAAGTAAATGGCCAATAGCCTATTTTTGATGCTTTCTGCACACCTGGAATCACAGGTTCTTTCCATAATCACTGACACAGGACTGACTCTGGAGAGGAACAGCAGTAGATAAAACTCTAAAGCAACAAACATCTCTTATAAAGGTTTCCATTGATTCATATGAAAATAAGGAAACTGAATGGGGGAGACAGGCATCCCCTAATCCAGGTTTTCCATTAAGAAACACTCAGTTAATGATTCTTTGCAGTTTTCCCTAGCAAAAGTAAAACTGTCATGAAAGAAATATATTTTTAAAATTGCAGCCAACATACACTCAGGCTAAATTCTCAAATACCAAGTTCACTGCAAGTCTTTATCTCAAAAGTTCAGCCAGTGGACTGGGATGTAACACACAAGCATTCAATTACAAAATTAGTCCATATAAATCTCAAAGTCTAGCGTAGGCAAACATAATTACAGTTTATTCTTACACACGCACCCACCCACACACACACAGATCCTCAGGAAAATGATCTTTCTCACCACACATCCAATTATCAACGTGGGTAATTTATTAATAGTGAATGGTGAAACTAGGATAACTATGCTGATTTCAATCATCTTTTTTCAAACCAAAAAAATTTTTTTTCCTTAAAATGAGGCAACAAGACCGTGTAAGAATACCAAAAAAAAAAATGGCACTATAAAGCATAATGGACCTGTAATGTTAAAGATTTAATGCACTTGGACTCATAAACACTTTGTAAGAGCAGCCTTCTATCTAGCAACCCCTCCAGACATTCTTTTCCATTTAGAAAAAGGAAAGCGGAGGGAGGTTGGGGTCAGAGAAAAAACTCCGCTTGAAAGTTTATGTGAGCACATCCTTAGAAATGTACAAAAAAAAAAAAAAAAAAAAAAAAAAAAAAAAAAAAAAGCGTGTTTGTAAAGCCGGTCTAGAGTTAGAAGTAAGACACAAGTTCTGCGGCCTACAAGGAACATCCCAAAACATGCTACCCTGCAATCAAACACTTCCAAAACATAGCGTGTACAATACGCCGGAGTCGCCGGGATCAGGCAGACACACCGGAAAAGTCAACCTCAGTCTCCTTCCCTCCCAAGGACGTACGTTTCAGGTGTGTGGCACCGGCTGCTCAGACTGGCAGCAGAAAGTGAAGGTTTTGCACGCGGGCACAAGTGGGCGAACAAGTTAACAACCAGGGAACACACACACACCCTCCCGTTAAGCGCTCCATCTTTAAGGAGTGTTTACTGCGCGCCGTCAACCACCGGATTCAATAATCCCCGCACAGGAGCTCCTGATCCCCTCAACGACCCCACCTGGGCGGCAGCCCAGGGGCTGCTCCCCGAGGCTCCGGGAGAGTCGTGCTCCTCGGCCAAGGCTTTTCGACCTCAAATCTGCCTGGAATTCCAACCTGGGTCCCCCTCCCCTCAACAAAAGACCCCCGAGTCACCCTTGGCTTTTTAAAGAATTTCCCAACAAGGGCGAGTGGTTTTGCCATGACTCTCCCTGAACTAGGCCTTCCCACGTCCCCGACCCCAAACTCACCATTGATCGCGACCCTGGCCCTTCCCAAGGCCACAGACACCCCCCGCCGGCTTGCCCACCCCGCGGCTGCCCCGGCCGGGTCCCGCCGCCCGCGCGCCCCCCTACCCCCCCTCACCTGTCAGACGCAGCTTGACGGGCCCGTTCCTCCGGCCCCCAGGGTTAGACATGTCCCCGACGGCGGGGGCGGCGGCGGCGGGGCAGCGGCCGCGGCGCGGGGCCGGCAGGCGGGGCTGGGGCGACGGCGAGGCGCGACAGAGTCACCACAGCGGCCGGGGCTGGGGCCCGAGCAGCCGGCGCCGCGGCCGCCACGGCCGGAGGGTCCCGGATGTGCCGAGCGTCGTCGCCATGAGCCGCGGAGGGAGCGGGACGCCGAGCTCCCCCCTCCTCCCACTTCTCCTTCCTCGGCCCGGGCCGCACAACAAAGCGGCAGCCGCGGCCGGGCGCGCCGCCTCCGCCCGCGCCCCCGCCGCCTCCACGCAGCCGCCTGCGCCTTTCCCTCCTCTCGGCTCGTCAAGGCCCCGGAGCCGACGGGGCTGATCGGTTGGGGCGGGCGGTGCTCGGCGGCGCCGGAGCAGACTCAGGGATCGGCCGCTTCCTCCTCCACCCGCCCTCTTGTCTGAGCAAACCCGGTCCTGCGGCCGCCACCGCCACTCGTCGGCTGCGGGGGGCGGGGAAGAGACGGGAGGCGGGGCTGGCGGGGCGGGGCGGGGCCGGAGGGCGGGGCCTGGGCGGGCGCGCGCTGGTGCCCGCGGCGCTGGGGCGCGAGGCCCGGCTCGGCCTAGGCGCCCGCGGTCAGGGAGATGTTCCCTGCAGCAGAAGGTCCCACGCAGAACTTTAGGAGGGAGTCGGCAAAGGAAATAAGTGGCAGCGCGGAGCTCTCTGGAGCAAGGAGGGGCTTAGTGTCCGGCCCACTTAAGGGAGAGCTTTTGTCCGTGCAGCGCGGACTCCCTTTATTAGTCTTCCACTGCGTGCAGGACTCTGAGAGGATGGGGCGAACAAGGTTAGAACCGCTCCCTCTGGGAATGTAGCTTCGCGGAGGGAAAAGACACTTTCCATACCGAAGATTCCTGCCAATCCCCAGGGATGTTTTGCTCCTGGTATCGTAGTTGCCACTTCCATCCAGGACTCACCTGGTGAAGATCAGGTTACCTGCCTGCTCGGGTTTTTTCCAGCTGTAGCACATGGATAGAAGGATAATAATACTGCCTTAAAGGATTATTAACAAGATAAACCTTGGAGAGCAATGTGTGAAAAGCTTTTCATACAGTACTGTATGTCGTTATCTCTGGAGGAAAAAAATTAAAAATGAAATAAAAATAAGTGTACCTTAGCTTTTGACTCTGCAATTGCACTCTTGGGATATTCTTCTTGACATGTAATAATGTGGAAGATGTTACTTGTAAAGTTTGGTTAATAACAAAAGGGGGATTGAGCAAACAGTCTGGTGAGTTATATTACATCAACCACATGGATTTGTATGCACCCATTTAAATGACAATTATGAAGATCATCTAATGTGGAAGAGTTTACAAATAATCAAAGTTTAAAAGCAGAATAAAAAGTTGTATGTATGCATTCAAAAGTATCCAGCACAGTGAAAACTAAGGATAACAGCGTGAGGGATTTTTTGTGTGCTTTGTTAATGCAATTTTAAATGTTGAACAAAGTCTGATATATTTTAATCCTAAATCAGTGTCAATGGTAATTTTCAATTCATCAGTGATGTCACTTCATTCTCCAGGTGAAGTTTCCTCCAAGAGCATCTCATCAGTCTGAATACAACCCTACAACAAAAGTGATTATATGAAGTTCTGAAAGTCAGACTAGAAATTCATTCAACAAATACTGATTGCCTACTGTATGCAAAGCAGTGAACAAGATCATTTAATGCTTCTTTGTACTACAGAGGCTTTGAAGATACACTAACCAATTTGAGCAACAAACTATCACAATTTAAGAGACTGGAAGGATAATGACAATAAAACTTAGCAAACTGATACATACATACGTATTTGTTTCATTCTCATGGCACACACTGTTTCCAACCACCCGCTAACATAATTTGTAGCTTTGTATTAGGTATAGAAGTTAGGATTTCAGAACATGATGGGGAGAGCAGGGGAGACTGCCTGTTGAGAAGTTTAAAGCAGTACATTCAAATATGTCAGTGACAGTACAGAAAAATATATACACGCTTAATATGCAGGTAAACTCTGTTTAGGCTTGCCTATGTGTAAGTTTAAATCTTAACTGTTTAAAAGAAAAGATTCAGATAAGAATGATGCTTTAAAACCATTCATACTAAACTTTCATTTGATTACATGTTACATTAAATGCATAGCATTGCTTCATAATGGCAACAATTTAGTCATTTATGAGGGAAAAAAAGAGAGGAACAACAATTCTTAGGGAATTTACCCTTTTCTTTCTTCCTAACATAAAAATGCACTTTCAATGTAAATTGTACCTATACATGTCTCTAATGGGTATGGGAATTGCAGAAAATCTTTTCAAAGCCTTTTTATTCCCATATGACTTCCAATTTGCTCTCTGTAGAACTGTGCACCTTTTATCAAATCATTGTTTTAGGCATCTACTCAAGTATACTAACTCCACCTATTTCATGCCAATAAATGCTTTTTTCTATCAATATGGCTAAATAGAACCTTCCAATGAAAATGCTGTAACAACTCATTAAATAGCATTTTTGAGCAAAAGTTTTAAATTTTCTCATTAACATATTCTAACCACTTAATGTTGCATTCTTTATGATGGTATCCTAGACGAGAGGTAAAAATCAACACCCAGTTATAAGAATATTAAAAATCTTTTGTTTAAAACGTGTTTCTGTTTTCCAAGGCTAATGTTAAATTTCATATGACTTTGTAAGAAAATGCTTACCATCTGTAGTTGGTATTTTTTTCTTCCGCTCCAGCCATTAATATATTTTTTACACAGAAGAGTTGTCTCCAGTAATAAAAAATCTGTCTGAGGTAAGGTTATGGTAATAATGTGAAGCTATTTTTGTAGTATAAATTTCAAATTTAATAGTTTATGCGCCATGGAAAAAGCAAATATCAGGCACTCAGCAGTTTCCACCCCTGCTTAAAATTCACCTTTCTTTAATCTTTAGAATACCATGAATTGAATTTAATATTTAGTTCTAGCTTCCTCCGAATTCGCTTATAAGTGATGAAGCAGCCAGCACCACCCCCATGTACTTGCTGTTGTCAAGCTGACCCTTCCTCCCCCATTTCCACTATTTCCTCTGCCTCTCCCATGTCCTCAAAGTTAGGTTCACTAAAGACCCCCATGGGCAGTCCTGTCCTGACATGGTTTAGGATTAGGTCACATTCCAAGCTATTCTCCATGACCCCTTCCCTGACCCCCTCCCAGAAGACCTGGTCCCCAATGATGGAAGCTGAGGTCACATCTGGGACCTGTGTCTCTCCAGATCTGGACTCCCCCGTGCCACTCACCTCACCTCTTGCCTTCTCGGCCTCTACCTTGGTGCACTAAGGCGGATTCCCCTTCTGAAGGAATCTGCCCTCACCTATTGCTCTAACATAGTGTCCTCAGCTCTATCCCAGAGATACTGATTTAACAGGTTGGGGTGGGGCCCATGAATTTGCATATCTAATGCTGCTGGTGGGGAGAAACCACTTTGAAAACCATTGCCTTACACCAGGGATGAGTGGCCTTGCTTGTCCTGGATGAGCTCGACCTCAGCTAACTGATCCCAAAGGTGGATGGCTGACCAAGAGGCCGATCAGATTTTCTCTTCTTGGAACATGAAATGGGGACACTAGGAGACAGTGGTGGGGAGCTGGGTTGAGAGATGACAGAGTTAGCAGTTGAGGACACCATTTTAACATTCAGGTAGATAAATAAAAGAGGAAATAAGTGTGTAGAAAGATACTAAAAAGCAGATAGAGAGAAGAGATAAGAGGCTTCATAACCCCAAAGAGAGAGACAAAGAGAGTGACTGTCTGACATATTTCCTGCAGGGACTCCTGGCTCAAGTGTGCCTTCTTACAATTCATTTCCAAGGGATCTCACTGTGCAGAATAACCACCCCACACTTAAGGAAGTTTAAGTGGGTCCCTGTCCCTTGCATTCACTTTGTCTCCACTTAGAACACCTTTTCCTTTTCAGGCATGTCCTACGCTCTTCCCCAAACATCCTTGATTATCTGCCTTGCTTCCCCAGAACTGAGACTCACGTGCAACGCAGCCTGGGGCTTGCATCCACCATTGAAGGGCAGACACTTCTAGAATCTAGAGCGGCCTAATACATATGTGGCTATTGTGCTCATGAAATATGACTGATGATGTGCTTGCTGCAAGTTGGATTTTGAAAATGCATATTGGATTTTGAAGACTTAGTATGGGAAAAAAGATGACAAAAATAGCTTAATATTTTTTATATTGATGCCATATTAAAATGGTAATATTTGGGATCTATTGAGTTAAATAAAATATATTATTAACGTTCATGTCCCCATTTCGTTTTCCTTTTTTTAACATGACTACTTGAAACTTTGAAACTACAAATGTGACTCACTGTATACGTCTGTGGAACGGTGGTGATCTAGCCAATGATGACCGTCCCATCCACCTATTTCCAGAATGTTTGCCACCAGCTGGATCCCCTGACCGGTGGGCTCTGGGCTCTGCCCAACATCAGACTTTCCCTGCATCCCTCTTTAGACCTTTTCTTACCCACTCTGCTCTCCAACCAATTTCTACAGCTAGGTCAGTTCGACAGCAACTATCTCACCCTAGTGAGAGTAGGAATGTCCTCCAAAAAGATATGATGACGTCCTATACTCCATCCCCTGTACCTGTGACTGTGACCTTATTTGGAAATAGGGTCTTTGAATATGTGATCAAGTTAAGACAAAGCTACAGAATAGGTCCTAATTCAATATGACTAGTATCCTTCTAACAAGAGGAAAATACCATGTGAAGACAGAGACAGTCAGGAAGAATGTTGTGTGATGACTGAGATGGATTCGAGTGTGTAGCTGCAAGCCAAGGAATGCCAAAGAGTGCTGACCACCACCAGAAACCAGGAAGAGGCAAGGAAGGAGTCTACCCAGAGTGTCAGAGAGAGCATGGCCCTGCCAATACCTTCATTTTGGATGTCTAGCCTTCTGAACTGTGAAAGAATAAACTGCTGTTGTTTTCAGCCACACTATTGTGATACTTTGTCACAGGAGGCCCAGGAAACTAATACAACCTCTAAGTCCTTTCCATACCCAATTATATTATATACAATACAGGTGAAAAAGTGCATGGCTGATTTTCATTATTTGTGGCATTTGCAATACTGTGCTTCTTAAAAAATAGAAAATCCTGTAACGCTAAGCCGTTTTTATGCACTCATTTCCAAATGTCTTAACCGACTGTCCTGTTATATTGTGAATTCTGGGTTAAAAGAGAATATAATTTGAAGAGATTACATATTTTCCAAAGCCAATTTGGTGATTTAAGCAGGGAAGTATTACAATTAAATGTTTGAAAAGTTATCTGTGCATGGTTTGCTGTAAGCTGATATCATGAAACAACACATTCTTTTCAGGATGAGGTAGCAGCCCCAGCCCCAGGGGAAAGGGAGCGGGCGCATCACTCAACTGCAACTACTTTGGACAACGGAGCAACATGACCACGCTCAAAAAAGAAGTCATATCCAATCATCTTCAAAATAAGAACTGTAGTAGCTACAACATGGTTCTCTAAGGGCGGGATGGGAGGAGATGTGGAAATATTTGTATGATGCAGTCTTCATGGGTAATGCAGAGGACATGGGCCAAAATGAGATCAACACGGCTCATAAGCCAATGGGTCGATGTCAACCATTGCTTAAAAACCTTCAATGGCTGCTCATTGTATCTAGAAGCCAATCCAAACAGCTTTAATGACATAAAGGAATGCTCACGATTTACATATAGAAACTTTTAAAAAGCAGAAAACAAAAATCTGTGTGAGGAATGATCCCAATTCCAATTCTAAAATAAATATACATTCATTCAAAATGCTATGTACTAAGCATACGCCAGCTGTTGAGCACTGTTCTTAAAGATTGTAATCTAGTGGAGGAAGACAACCAACAAGGAAACAAGACATCACATACAAAGGGTAAGAAGGGAATTGTCTGTTGCTTCCTAGAGTGTATTTTCAATGCTTAAGTCAAATCAATCACAGTGATTCTCCAACGTTTTACCCAAAATATTGAGAAAGATTTTACCTCTTTCCCACTAGACATGAACTACGAAGGAGAGGAACTACTGTGCCACCGTGTGGCCCTCAATGGCAGAAACTGTCTCAGATTGAAGTCAACACAAAGGGAGAAGGGCCAAGAGATGGAGAGTGGAATCTGATTCTGATTATCCCATTTGAGGTCCTGTACCCAGCCATTCCTAAAGCCACCATGTAGTTTGGGTCAGGTTTTCAGTCACTTGCCTACAAGAGTCCTAACTAATAAATCCAGTGAAGCAGAATCTCTGGATGGAAGCTGCTGTCTGCATTATTAACTAGGTCCTCCCCGTGAATTATCATTGAGGAGGTGAAGAATTGGCCTGAGAACACAGACTGGCAAACTTTTTCTACAAGTGGCCAGAGAATAAATACTTTAGGCTTCACCAGCCATAGGGTCTTAGTTGCAACTACTCAACCCTGATATTGTAATGCAAAAGCAGCCATAGATAAACAGATGTAGCTGTGTTGTAATAAAATTTTATTTATTAAAGCAGGCAGTGGGCTAGATTTGGCCCATGTGACATATTGCCAACCCCTGCTCTAGATCCAGAGCCATAAATAAAGAAAACAGTACCATACCTGAAAGGGTCAACAGGATTCAGATTTCCAGATCTGTGAAATCTGAAACCATTTAATAGTTGAGGGAAAGAAGCCAATATAATTATAAGAACTAATATTTGTTGAGGACTTACTATGTGCTAGATGCTTTGCTAAGGAACATATGATTTAGGATGCTCTGATTAACAAGGAAAAACCTGAATCCAACAAACTGAAATAATAGAGATGTGCTATTTCATATAACAAGTAGCTGTGAGATAGGATTGAATCCATGATTGGAGTATCATTGGTTTACTAATATGTTCAAGGACCCAGGTTCTTTCTATCTCATGCCTCTGCCTTCCTCAGGGCTTTGGCTTTGCCTTCAAGTAACTCCCTCCATGACCAAGATGGCCACAGCAGTCCCAGGCCTCACCATGTCCAGACCAAACAATCTTCAGAAGAAACAGATCATCTCCTCCTGTCTGCTACTTAGGAATAAAGAAATCTTTCCACAAAGCTCTTCCATACCAGCATCTTCCCTCTTTTCTCTCATTGGTCAGAATTTAATCATATACCCACTCTTAAGTAAACCATTGTCAAGAACAATGATATTTCCAAGATTAGCTGATACTAATCATAAATTACCCCCTACTCTAGGCTATGTAGAGAGTACAGAGAATGATGTAAAGGACGTATTAAAACCTGAAAAAAATCAGGGTACTGTCAGGAAGGAAGTATGGGAGCCAGGAATGGATATTGAATAAGCAACCACAAGTGATATTATTTTTCATTTTTACAGATGAGAAAATAAAGTTCAGGGAAAGGAAAGTGACTTGCCCAAGGTCATATGACCAATAAGTGGAAGAGACTAGATTCAGACCTAGTCCTGTGACTACAGAGCCCAAGACCTCAACCAACACACTAAAGTGCTGAAGCTAGAGCTGAAGGTGTTAGGGAAGAGCAGGATAGCTCCCAAGTTTGCCTCACAATCAAGTAAAGTCGAGTCAGTTATTAAACCTGTGATGTGACCAGACGTCCCTAGCAGGGTGTACCACTGAGCTCATGCTATATAACAAACAACCTTTTAAGTCAGTGTGTCAAACCACAATAATTTATTTAGCTCACAATCATATTGGTCAGCAATTTGGACTGGGCTCTGGTCTCAGCTGGACTCACTCATGCATCTTTGGTCAGCTGCCAGTTAGCTAGCAGATCAACTGGGGACTGGCTGGTCTAAGATGGCCTCAGCTGCAATGGCATACTTTTGTTCCACGTGGTCTCTCATCCTCCAGCCAAGTGCCAAGAGCAAGAGTGAAAATATGCAAGGTCTCTTGAGACCTAGCTTGGATTAGGAAGTTACTTTTTGATTAAGGAATGAGCTGAAAAAGGATTTTTTTTTCTCATTCCACAGAAAGATAGATGCTATAACACTTCTGTACAACATTATGCCCATTCTTATGTTTGTAGTTCAGACAGTGAACAGGAAATAGGTTGGCCTATTTCCTGGTCAACACATCACCTATACTCCCAGAGGACAAGGACTCTTAACGAGAGCTGGCAGGTGACACGAATAGGTGAGACATGGATTTAGTATAGAGAGTTAGAAAAGCAGCCATGGTCAATGGATTGAGGCTGGGATGAGAAAACATGAGGAGAACCTCTGGAAACCAAATCAAATATTTAAACCCAACGACAAAATTATACCATCAATTTGTGTCACCCCACAAAAAAAAAACCAAAAAAAAACAAAAACACATATTCCATATGGTAATTAAGAGATCAGAGCCATATTTTCTACTATCCTGGTAAAGTAAATATAAGTGATAGATTCATTCATCAAATATTTATTGTGCCAAATTCTTGTCAAACATGAAATAAACTAAATTCGTACTTATCAAGTTGTTGTCTTCAGAACGACTTGTGTTACCTTTATAGGGACCACGAAGCTCAATATCAGAATTTCTCCTCAATATCAGAATTTCTTTATTTGAAAAATTATCAAAACATGTGGTCTAATCTGCCTGAAAGGATTGATGGCTTTTTTTCTGAATTTATTCACTGGTATCATTAGCAGCTTACATCTATGACTGTATGTAGGCATTTAAAACATTCTAGAACGAATGTCTAAGGAAAGGCAGTAAGCACAAGTAAGTTGTATTTCATCTTATGAACCCATTCAGAAATTTACAGTCTTTAGGTATGAACTTACACAGCATGAAGCTCAGCCCACAGCATTTCTGAAAGTGGAAATTGGCTCATGTGAATTCTCAGAACAAAAGAGGAATTTGCCAAAACAAGCAAAGTTCTCTAAATACAGGTGAAATAATATTCTTCCAGAGTAAATCCTCACAATGTGAAAACATACAGAATGAGTTCAGTAAACTTTCTCTAAAATAGTTTTCCAAAGAACCAAAGCCATGAAAAGTGACTGAACCGGTCAAGACTCTGGAGGGAATTCCTCTCCTGCGTCATTATGCAGGAGATGCAAGGAAGAACTCTGAGCAAACCAAGAGGAAATCTGCCTGCCACCAACGGTAGAGTGGCCTGAAAGGAGAAGGTTCTGTTGGCTCGAGTTCTCTCAGCTTCGACAGGCTTGAGAAGAGGCATGGATATAGAAAATGTTCATGAATATGAATATAGAAAATATACAATATATAGAAATATAGACAATAAAGACAAAAGCTATCTACTGTATTCATGTTCATTGTGAATTTTCTTATTGAAAATAGCAATTTCTAATGTGACATTTGTGTTACATTACAGCTAAGCAATCTATAATATATTCAATTAATAGAGAGCCATACAGGCCATTAAAAATGCCAAGTAGGTAAATTACATTGATACACCAAAATATACGTTTGTATACAGTTAAGTTTAAAAAATGTTTAAGAACATTGACTTAGGTATCATCAAGTAGTATATATTAACCAAGTTTAAAAAATGTGACCTAGTGGAGTGCTTCTGTTTATAGTTTGTATTCCAGCAAGAAATTTTAAACTATCTTAATATATAATCATACCGGATCAGTTAAATAAATGATGGTACATTCATACTATGGAATATTATTTTAATACAGCCATTAAAATAATATTATAGAAATGCATTTATTATATATAGCATATAAAATATATATTAAATATTAATATGTCTATTTCTTGCCATGGGAAATTGCTTTAAGCATATCAAGTGGAAAAAATCTTTATAATATAATTTTACTGTATAAATTCATTTCTTAACAGAAAAATATATGTAGATTTAAACATCTCATTATCTCTTTTTCTTTCACTTATTTGTATTTTCCACTTTTATTCTAATGAACATTACTTATGTGATTAAACAGTTAAAATGTTGGGTTTTAGCAAGATAAAAATATGCAAATAAAAAAGAATGAAAGAAATATACCAAATGTCAACAATGGTTGCCACTAGATAATGGCATCTTATGGGATTTTCATTTTCCTCTTTAATGTTTTCTGAATTTTCCACAAAGAGCATATGTTAAAATTGTATTACATATTACTGCTACATATTGTTTCACCCCATATTGGATGAATGGGCAGGGGAAAGGAAGTGGTTACCCAGTTAAGAGAAAGGTCACTTCAATAAACTAAAAATGAAAACTGCATTATCATCTACTGCTATAGATTTTTTTTCTTCAGAAATATCTGGTTGTCAATAACAGGATTCCTAATACATGAAGCTGATAAAGGTGTAATTTGCAAACACCAGTGACACCTTTTTATTGGTCCAAATGGGGATCCCTGACTCAACACTGCCCCCTTCCTGTGGTCATAGCATCTTTCTCTGAGACAAGGACAGCTCTATGCCAAATTCAAGTGAGAAAACAGACTTAACAGGGCTTCCTTGGGTTCAAGGAGTCACTTGGGTTCAAGTAGAAGTTGAGGGAGATGTGAATCAACAACAGCCCCTGTGGAACTTCAGGCTCTTAGCTGACAATGGGCTCAGCATGAGTCATTGCAGGGACATGGGCTCTTAGCTGAATTCAGAGCAGGATTCTATTGGGGATGAGAGTCATGATGGTCCCTTTCTACTTGCAGCCAATCAGCCTCCTCTACAAGCAATACTTTCAGTTCTGGGTGCTATACTGTAAAACGGACAAGGGGGAAAGGAATCAAAATGCTGAGGGGCTTCAAGTCATGTCCCATGTGGAATGCTTGGAGAAGCTGAGAAAGAAATCCCAGAGGAACACATCTGCTGCCTTAAAATAACTGACAAGCTGTCACATTCAGGTGAATTAAACTTGTTCATATGGTTTTGCAGGAAGAAGCTATGACCAGTGTGCTGGAGCTAGGATTGGAATTCTATTAAGACAGAACTTGAGACAGGAGGAAGTTATACTGGCCTTGAACTTGCTCCTCAAAGTGTGGTCCGTGGAACCAGAGCAGTGACTTCTTGGAAAGTGCTGGATCCGAGGGCCAGTGCAGACCTACTGAATCCGAACACGCAGTTTAAAAAGATGGCCAGGCAATTCAAATGCACATTGAGGTTGGAGCGGCACTGGTCTGGACTGCCCCCTGAGGGGGGAAAGAGTACCCTGTTACTCTAGGGAGAAATCCAAATCTGGGATACTCTTATTCAGGAGACTGTATAGGACTCAAACTGGAGGACTATCTGAGAAAGACTGATGAGTAAGGGTATTCACTGAAGCAGAGTTTGAATTTGAAAAGCAAAAAGAAAATAATTAAATCAGGTAAAAACTATGATAAGAAAATGTTATGCTCCCATTAAAAATGAAATTTTAGATGAATATTTAAGGGCATTAAAAATGTTCATAATACTGTTACATTAAGGGAAAACAAATTACAACATACACGATGTGAGATTTACCATACACACTATTAACCTAAAAATGATTATGAAAAAGTTAAAAATATAATTAAAACGTTGTATAGCCTATGGAGACTTTTTAAAAAATGTTTATTATAAAAGTATAATTGCTCATTATAAAATTTGGAAAATGGTAAACACTAAAAGGAGAAACTAAAAGTAATTTATTATAACACCCAAAGATAACCATTGTTATCATTTTGGTATAGTGTTTCCTTTTATTCCTTATTCTATGCAAACTATGTATTTTAGATAATTATTTTCCTGATTGATATAGGAAATTTGGAAAATCAGAAAAGTACAAAGGAGAAATTTTTAAATATTTAGACATAATCACTATTAATATTTCTATCCAATTTGTGTTTTTATGCATAAATGTAAAACAATGGGGTTATTTTGTAAAATCAATTTTATATCCAGATTTTTCACTTATCATGAGATTGTTTCCAAATCATTAAATACTACTTGAACACAAATTAGGTGGCTGTATTACATTTTAACCTATAAATATAATTGATTTATTGCCTATTTACATGTTGACTAATATCTTGGTTGTTTCAAATTTTTCACAAATTTAGATCTATAATGAATACTTTTGCTTATAAATCCCTGGTTATTTTATTAGAATAAGTCCTAGAATTGGAGTTACCTTGAGGTCAAAGGACATGAACTCTTTCTAGGTATGACCCTTTTTCAGAAAAGTGAGACTCACCATCTCACTGCATGCCTACCAGCCTTTCTTTTCCCGAAAGCTGACAGCAGACTGGTAAATTCTGGACTCATTTTCTTGGAATTAATTTTCTTTTTAATGACATACATATTCAATTTCTTCCACACCTGTTTGCTTATTCTGATACACTACTTTTTCATAGATCCATTTTGGTAATTTATATTTTCCCAGAAAATCTTTCTACTTCATTAAGAACAGATTTACTAGAATAGTAAATATGATGTTAATTTCTTCCCATCTATTATTATGTTCTTTTTCTCATTTCTAATTCTACTTATTGAAGGGGGTTCTCCCCCCCTTTTATAGCTTAATTAGATCATCAGATTATTTTGATATTTCAAAGAATCAATCCTTCGATTTGTTTCAATTCAACCTTATTTCTGACTTCTTATTTACTTTTATTAGTTCTTCAGAGAATAACTTCCGAAGCCTAGAAAAAACAAATGATTACAAAAGAAAAAAATCTGGATTTAACTATATATAATTATTTTTTAAACGTACGCATATCCAAGAAAAATTAACACAAAAGTAAAAGAAACTGATTACATTCTGTTCCCAAACCTAATTAGGAAAGTTTTAATATTTTTATTATGTAGAGAACATAAATTCCTAAGAAAAGAAAACCCCACTAACCCAAAAGATTAATGGGTTAAGGTTAAAAGATTAATGCACTTGCACATACAGTTTGTCAAAAAAAATTTTTTAATATTACAAAAACTTTTAAAAATATTGAAATATTTCTCATTAATTGAATTAGAAAAATATAACAATAAATATATAACCTCATATTAGTCAGAGTTTCGTAGAACTCATTGTCTTTTTTATAATAATTTTATTGAGGTATAATTCACATACAATTTATCTGATTAAAGTATACAATTCAGTATTTTTTCGTATATTCACGGAGTTGTACAACCTTATCACTATCTAACTTTAGAACATTTTCATCACCCCAGAGGAAAACACTGTACCCATTAGCAGTCACTCCCTACTCCACTCTCCCCCAGCTGTAGACAACCACTAATATATTTTCTGCCTCTATAGATTTGCTTATTGTAGACATTTCAAATACAATATGTGTTCTTCTGTGTCATGCTTCTTTTACTTAGCATAATGTTTTCAAGGTTTATCCATGTTGTAGCATGCATCAGTATTTCAATCCTTTTCATTGTCAAATAATATTCCATTGTGTGGCTAGACAACATTTTGCTTATCCATTCATCATTTCCTGGGCATTTTGAAATGTTTCCACTCTTTGGTGATTATGAACATTCATATATACATTTTCACGTGGAAGAACGCATTGTCTTTTACACAGCTGGAAATCTATAAATTGCATGCAACGCTTTGACAAAGTCATACATAAAACATCCCTTCCTTTTAACTCTATAATGCCACTTCTCAGAATCTGATTCAAATAAATAAATACACAATGTGGGAAAGCACTAAGTAGAAAGTTGCTAATTGTGATGTTATTTAAGCATAACCAATTTGTCCTGCTTCTCCCACATAAGATGCAAAAATGAGAAACCATCTTCTTTATAACTGAAATGACTGAAGATAGGTTGCTGTCCTTCTTTTATTCCAAGAGGCTCTTTCCAAAGAGAAAATCGGTCAGTCTCCAAAAGGGCTCATCTCTGCCAGTTACCGGAGTGGCTCTCCCACAGAATCACTGTTGGAAGGAGGCTGTTGGGCACTCGGGCACCCTGCTCATTTTCCCAGGAGGGTAAGTTTTGAGTTCCCGGGGACTTCCTGCTCCAATCCCCCATGTCCTTCAGATGACCTCAGTGAGGGTCAGCGAGGCTCTAATACCATTAAGCTTCTGTAAGGGCAGATTTTCCCACACCACTCCAACAACTTTTGAGCGCCGCCCTCCAAGAAGTTTGGGTGGAGTGGCTCGTGCTCTGGAAGCCCCCAGTGATGGGGTACTCTTTGCCTTACATCTACCTAACTGCAAGGAGCCACTCAATGGGGTGTCTTCCTAAAGACCAGCCCCACTGTAGGCAGTTTCTGTTTTTCATTTTTTAAATGTAAATGTTATTTTTCTTCCCCATGAGTAATAGAAATAGATTTCAATAAATTTGAGAAAATAAATTTCACTTAAAAATTTTAAAAAACACAGCGGGGTACACAGTGAAAAGATATCCTCCAATCCTGTCCCTGACACCTGCTTAAGGACAATATTAGAGACTAGCCAAGATTCCAATATGGAAACTGATAATGTATAATCTTTTTTCACACCTTGTTTATCATTCCCGATCAGTGCTCATTTTGGATATAGCATAACTTACTTAATCAATACCTTATTAGGTTGTTTCCAACCTTTTACTCATCAATCAACAATGCAACAAGTACCCTGTACCCAAATACCAATGTGTAGGGGGGGTGTCCCCCACACACCACCAAGCAATGCTCTGGACATCACCTGGGTGTTCTCCAATTCATCTCAATTCTGACACTATCTACCTAGAGATGGCATCAGACCCTACAAGCTAAGGACTCAACCTACAAGACTGTCCCCCCCACCTTCACCTGTGCTTCTGACACTGGCTATAGGTTAGAGGTTCCCACCACCCCCTCCTTAGGTTTGACTAATTTGCTAGAGCCGCTCGTAGAACTCAGGAAGTGTACTTACTAGATCACTGGTTTATTGTAAAAGGATACAACTCGGGAAAAGCCAGATGGAAGAGATGCATAGGGTACCGTAGGCAGAAAAGGCACAGAGTTTCTATGTCCTCTTCAGGTGGGCCACTCCTTCCTCTCCACGTGTTTACCAACCCGGTGAAAGCTCTCCTTTCAGGTTTTTATGGAGGCTTCACTACACAGGCATAATTGATTAAATCACTGGCTATTGGTGACTGAGCTCAACCTCCAGCCCTTCTCCTCTCCCGGAAGGTCTGGGGGTGAGGCTGAAAGTTCTAACCCTCCAATCACATGCTTGAGTCTCTTGGCAACCAGGCCCCATCCTTAGATGCAGGCCGAAAGTCACATTATTAACATAACAAAAGACATTTATCCCTTTCATCACTTAGGGAATGCCAAGGGTTTTTTAGTAGCCCTGTGCCAAAAAACGAGAGAAAGACCAAATATATTTTCCTTATTATAAACCATAATATCACAGAAGCATCATTGCTTGTGATAAATTACTGAATTAAATGCTCAGCTAAAGAGCATATATACTTTAATTTTGGGTAGACATCACCAATTTGCTCTCCATAGTTTAGTAACTCACCTAACCTAGAGGCAGTATACCTTGAATTTAAATCCAGGTCCTCTGAGCCAAAATTCAGGCTCTTAACCACTAGCTGAAATGGCCTATCAGATCTTTGCCAATCTTAGAAATAAAGAGTAGTATGTTTTCATGTGAATTTTTCTTACAATGAAAGAAAGTGAACATTTTAAAAATACAGAGGGTGCCAAAACAATGTATACACATTTTAAGAAAGGAAAACTAATAAAATTATAATACTCAATATATAACAAAAGATGAATACAAGTCACGTTTGACTTCTGCAATTACAAGAGGTGCTTGCCTCTTATAAGATGTGGTTACCATCAGTGTCCAGACACTTCTGATTACAGCGAACAATGTTGAGCAATGTTGACCAAAGTGTCCACTTACATACATTTTTTTGGCAGCCCCAGTATTTAAGAATGATTTGTGTTTCCTTTTCTGTGAATTGTCTGTACATAGTCTGCCCATTTTTCTACTTGGTTATTGGCTTGTTTCCTTACCAATCTGTAGGAACTCTTTATAGATTAGGGAAATTAGTCCTTTCTGTATTTGGAATTGAAAATGTATTTCCCAGTTTGTCATTTGTCTTTTGACTGCTTGTATAGTAATTTCTGCCATGAAGGAATTAGACTCTTATATAATCATATTTATCCATTTTTTATTTTATGGATTCTGGACGTAGTTTCATACTTGGACAAAATTTCCATTTATAAAATACTAAAAAAATTCTCCAATGGAGTTTCAAGTACTTTTATAGTGGTTTTTTTTTTTAACATCTAAATATTTGGTGCATTTGGAATTTATCCCAGTGAAAAATATGGATCCAAGTTTTTTCCCCAAAAATGGCTGCTCAGTTGTCCCCAATACTATTTTTTCTAATTCTATATATTAGCCCATTAATTTATACACCATTATCACATACTCAATTTTATTGGCAACATTCAAATGACAGCTTCTTCTAGTTAAAAAAAAAATAGTGGGTGTAGTCACCCTACTTCATCCCTGTCCCCATTTATAAATCAATACCAGGGACACCTTAAGTATCTGGGAACAGAGTCCAACAATAGGATTCTGGTTAAAGTATATTTTTGTAAATCTCCCTGATGGAATATTGTGCAACCTTTAAAGCAATGATTATAAAGATTGTCAAAACATGGGGGAAATGCTTATGATGCAAATGTCAAGTGAGAAAGAAAGGATATAAGTTTTATGCAAACCAAGAATGACCACATTCTGAAAACATGCGTCGCAGAGAATCACATGAGCAAAATGCGTCGCAGAGAACCACATGAGCAATACATCAGAAGGATAATAGTGGTTTTGTTAAAATGAGAGACAAGAGATTCCCCCCACCTTTTCCCCCCCTGAATTTTCTGTAAAGTGGTGGTATCAGTATAATTCTCAAGTTTACTTTTTAATAATGGCAGATTGTCCACCTAGATTTTTCTCCTCTGCCTCCGGAGACCTCACTAATGTGATAGTAAAGAAATAGAAAGATTACAAACCTACACACACACACACACACACACACACACACACACACACACACACACAGAGGAAGGAGACAGATCTCATAGTTGAAAAATTCCAATACGATTTGGGAGAGGGCAAGCTCATGGAGGAGTGGTAACAGACACCACAGAGCTGCAAAAGAAGCGACCAGAAGACGCTGGGTGGGGTAGTGATTAAAATAAAACATGTCACTTGTGGACAGGACTCCAGACTCCCCTCCTGGGAGACGTCGCTGACTCACTGTGTATGCCCTTGAGCCAAGACACTTAGAAGTGCTCTTGCCTCTTTTCTCCCCGCTGAACAAGGAGCACTGTATTTAACATCTCTCGCTTCCACTTGGGGCTGCAGGGAGGTTAATTACTGTTTGAGAAGGTATGTAAGCTGGTGGCATAAAAAACCCAACAGGCAGGAGGAGGGTTACTCCCAGCCATGTAACCCTTTAAATCCTGTGATCCTCTCAGGGACTCGGATTTCTAGCAGGTGCACTGTAACTCAGGCTTGGCTAAACGCTCACGTCACTGTAAGAACAGAGCAGGTTTGGCCAACTGTGAAGATATAAATGAATGTGAGAGTCCCAGCTGGGGCACCAGCCCAGGCACATCTTTGGGCAGCTACTTCCTATAGAGCTAGTGACATGTCCTCCTTGGTCCCCCACTCAGTACTCTTATTCCTCCCCAGATCTGGAGGCCTGACTTAAGCGCTCATCTAGAGCCCCTCCCTGCCCTGCCTTTCTCCTACTTATCACAAGCCCAGTCTCCATACACAGACTGGGAACTCCAATGCCCTAGAGTTGCTGCTCAGAATGCAATGGTCTTGTCAAGATGTAGAAATGTGGCACAATTTAATCATCTCCAATAAATTGATGGTGTTGGCAGTTACATCTACTCAGGAGGGACACACACACACACACACACACACACACACACACACACACCTGATTTCAAGAAGTTGCTGGTGGGCTTGGATCTGGTCTCTTTTCTATGACTTGGAAACCAGACGGGGCTAAAAATATTCATTCATTAATTCATTCTATCAATTGTCTTTATTCTTTTGTTAAGAGAATGAATTTCTAAGCCCATAAATATAGTTTTAAGGACCACAACAACCATTTATTGAAAAATCCACTCTGTAAGTCAGTCTCTGTGCTAGAACCTATGAAAATACAAAGCAATACATCTCCTACGTCAGAGCTAGCTGACTATTTATACAACTTCTAAAGATCTAAGCATTCTTTTCTCCATAAAAGCAGGAGCCATGTCTGTCTTATTTGCTGCTGTATGTTGCATTCATTCATCAAGTAAATATTTACTGAGCTAGGTCCCAATTCAGGCACTGGAGATACAACAGCAAATAAAGTACCTATTTTCATGGAACTTAGATTCAGTAAGAAAGATAGATGATAAATAAATGAACAAATAAATCCATGGCATGTAAAGCAGTGACCAGTGCTTAGGAAAAATTAAGACGGGTAAGGGAGAAGAGCATAGAGGATGTTATTTCACATAGATTCCGCAGGGAAGATTTCTCCGGTAAGAAGTTCAAGCAGAGACCTGAATTAGGTGAGGGAGTGGGCTGTGGGGATATCTGGGACTAGACGGAGCTGTAAGTGCAAAATCCTCAAGGGAGGAACAACCCACAATGTTATGTTGAACAGTAAAGAGAAAATTGTCATAAGAGTGGAGTGAGCAAAGTTGGGGTTCAGCCAGAAATGGAGATTGGGGAGAGGGAGTGGCATTATCATTCCGGGCCTTATACATAAGGGCTTTGTGTAAGCTTTTTACGGAAATATAACACATGCAGAGCAAGTACACACATCATAAATGTACAACCCAATGAATTTTCACCCACTGGACCCACCTGTGTAACCCTGACTGAGCTCTACAACATTGCCAGCGACCCTGAAGCCTCTTCCCTGCCTCCTGTCACTGTCCCCCAAGGATAACCACTAGTTCAGTGTCTATCACCGTAGATTAATTCTGCCTGTTTTTGAACTTCATGCAAATGGAATCGTACAGTATTACCCTTTGGTGTCTGGCTTTACTCACTCAATGTCATGTTTGTGAGATTTCTCCATGTTGTTGTATATAGTCATAGTTCATTGTTTTCACTACTGTGTAGTATTGCACTGTATAAATAAGCCACAATTTATCTCTCTGCATAGAAATAAACCACATTCTATCACTGATCAACATTTGGGTTGTTTTCAATTTGGGGGCTATTTGAAATAATACTGCTATGAGCATTCTTGTTTGTATCGTTGGAATACATGAGTGTGCACTTCAGTTGAGTAGATATATATTCAGGAGTGTGTTCACTGGACACAGGTTTTGCTTTGGTAGATAGTACCGAACTGTCTTCAGACTTCGCTTTTTAATCTGAGTGAAAAGGGAAATCATTTAAAGGGTTAAAAGTAGAGAAATTACGTAATCTGGCCTACCTCTTTAAAGAATCACATACTAGAAATTTTTTAAGATTACATTTTCAAAATGTTCACCATATGAAATAAAACCCACACTGATGGTGCCAACACAAAAAACACGACTCCAAATTTACATCTCCAGCCAGAACCTCGACTCTGAACCACAGACCCCATGTTTCCAAAGCCTACTTGAGAACTCCACATGGATGTCTCATGCGCATTTCCAACTTCCGATGGCCAAAACCAAGCTCTTGATATTCTGCCCTGAGCCAGCTCCCTCTACAGAGTTGCCCATCTTCGTCAATGGCAGCACCATTCTTCCATATACTTTGGTAAAAAATATTGGTGTTATTGGTGTTATTTCTGTCTTTTTGCATTTTTTTCACGCCCTATATTCTGTTTATCAGCAGATCCTGTGAGCTCTATCTTCAGAATATTCTGGAACCACTGTTCACCACACCCCCTGCCACTGTCTTTCTAGGCCACCATTATCTCTCCCCTAGATTATTGCAGTCCCCTCCTAAAGGGTCTCTCAGCTTCCACATCCTGCCCTCGGCCTTTTCAGGCTACTATCTGTGCGGCTTCCTAAGAGATCCTGCTGAAACATAATTTAGATCCAGTCACTTCCCTATTAAAACTCTCTTGTGGCTTTCATTTCACAGGGTGAAAACCAAAGTCCATACTACCACTCACAAGTTTGATATGGTTCCCCTTTGATATGGCAGCTTGATATGGCTCCTTTTAATCTCTCTGGCTTTAACTCTTGTGCCTCTCTCCTCCTCACTCCACTCCGGCCACACTGGCCTTTCTCCTGTTCACCACAGTCCAGGCACGCTCGCACCTCAGGGCCTTTGCACTTGCTGTACCCTCGGCCTAGAATGCTCTCGCTACCTCTGTTTGCTCCCTTGCTTCCTTCAAGTCTTTACTCCAAATTCCCTTTTCCAGCCACCTTGTTTAATGTTTCACATTTCCCTTCATACCAGACATTTTGTATTTGTTTTCCCAGCTTTTTTTTTTTCTCCGCTTAGCATTGATCACTCTTACATGCCATAATATTTTATTTATTTATTTATTTATTTTAAAGATGTTATTGGGGAAGGGGAACAGGATTTTATTGGGGAACAGTGTGTACTTTCAGGCCTTTTTTCCAAGTCAAGTTGTTGTCCTTTCAGTCTTAGTTGTGGAGGGCGCAGCTCAGCTCCAGGTCCAGTTGCCGTTGCTAGTTGCAGGGGGCGTAGCCCACCATCCCTTGCGGGAGTCGATCCAGAAACCTTGTGGTTGAGAGGATGCGTTCCAACCAACTGAGGCATCTGGGAGCTCAGAGGCAGCTCAGATCTGGTGCGGTGTTCAATCTTAGTTGCAGAGGGCACTGCCCACCATCCCTTTGTGGGACTTCAGGAATAGAACTGGCAACCTTGTGGTTGAGAGTCCGCTGGCCTATGTGGGAATTGAACCGGCAGACTTCGGAGTTAGGAGCATGGAGCTCTAACCACCTGAGCCACCGGGCTTGCCCAATATTTTATATTTTTATCTTGTTTATCAGCTGCCCCTCCCAGTGAACATAATTGCTATGAGGACGTTGATTTTTATGTTTTGTTTACCTCTGTAGCCCAGCATATAGATTAGGGCTTGGCACATAGTAGGTACTCAATAAATATTTATTGTATGAATGAGTGAATGGGTGGATGGATCCTTGCCCTAGATCTTTTCCTCATTCATTACCTGTGCCTGAGAAGCAGTGGTTTCTAAGCACCTCCAGTGAGCTAGTGTTGCCAATAGAAACATGTTCCTCCTATACTCCCTTCCTGGCGTGCAGGGACCTGGGAAAAGCGGAGATCCTGATTGATATCTCTGACTGGGAAGGAAGATGGGATTAAGTACTAGAAATTAGAGGAAGGATGTCTCCGCCCGTCGGCTCCCAGCAGCAGAGGCTGCGATCTGCCTGGCAAGTCGCCTGATCCCAGAAACAGGATGTGTCCAGAGAGGAAGTGACTGTAGACATGGTTCAGGGGGAAAATGCCCTGTGCCTGAGACAGAACACTTGAGGCTAGTCATTCTGGAGCCTTCCAAGGGTCCATTCCTGGGGGATGAGTAAATTCCGCTCCACGTCCCGCGGTGACTCACTCTGTATCTTGGGGAATTCACAGCCCATCCCTAAGACAGGGCGTACAGGTGTTTCCTCCTTTGGGGTTCCCAGCTTGGGTAACTGGATGCTGACAAGGAGAGGATGCCCATGCCGAGCCCCCAGCCAGCTCAGGTGGGCTGTGAGTTTACCCTGCTTCTGTGCCAGCACCTTCCTGGGGAAGATGTGGGTGAGGAAGTGAGCACTTGGCAAGGCTTGGTGCTGTGTCTGCCGCTGCAGGGAGGCCGAACTCAGTGCCAGAGAGAGAAAAGAGCATCTGTGTTTAAGGCTCTGCAGACACTGTCAAAGGGAGTAGCAGGTCCTTTTACCAATCTTGTCTTCCTTAATTTGAGGTCTGAGGTTAGAAAGTCTAGAAGGCCATTGCCCAGGGTTCTCTAGGAAACCTGCTTTCTGTACCATCCCCAGGAGTGGGCAAGGAAGCAAGTTTAACCTGACCGAGCCCTGGGACCTCACATTCAGGCACCCTATCACAGGGGTCTCCCAGCTTAATTGAGGTACTGCAGCCTCAAGACCTCCAGAGGCCGAGGCCCAAAGTCTTATTTTGCAGCCAGAAGAGAGAGGAATATTTCCTACATACTCTCCACAGTAGTTCTGCCTTGGTGGGCTCTAAAATTTGGACTCTGCATTTGGCCACATGGGCATTAATGTCATAAGACCCATACCAGCAAAGTTTTGATGAAAAACAACTTGGCTGTTTAACAAAAGAACCACAAACGCAGTGCTTGGCATGGAAATGGGCAGATGCATTAATTCGAGTTCCCAGAAGAACAGAAAAAGCAAGAAAACACGCCCAGCAATCTCCAGACAAGCTCTGGGCCTTATGTTTATGGTGAAGTGCAGTGAGCAGCTCAAAGCTGGGAATGTTATCATGAGCATCACAATTATTATAATAAAAGCTGCAGTCTTTGTTTCTTCTTCCCTAAAAACCAGAACAAGCATCTTTAAGCTTGTTTGTGATAAAAGATAAAAGATTAGAGATAGCAGGAGGTGTCATCATCCTTGCTGGCTGCTTCTAACTTATTTATTTACAGAAAAGAACTCACATGGTGCAAAGCATTCTGCAACCTTTTTTTTTTTTTTTTTTTTGCTTCACCAATTAATTGTGAGCTTTTTTTTATGATGCGTATACACATATTGATGTATATACAGCTACATCCTTCTATGTGCTTTCTGTAAACTAAGAAACTAAGGGGTCTTCCTCAATGGAAGAGATGGAGCCATCTTGGGAATGGCCTGGAAGTGGGCCCCAAAGCAGACCTCCATTCTGCTGAACGCTCTACTAAACATTTCCCCAGGAGGAGCTAACTCATCACATCAGCCCTTTCTCCTGTTAAGCAGAAACCGGTCATCTTTTGTCTGAACCTCCTCTTCTGTGTGACAGTCAGGTGGGAGACTACTTCCTCTTGGCTGTCTTAACCTCTCCCCTCCTACAACTTCCCCTCACCTTGCTCTCACTTTACTTTTTCCTTTCTAGAAGCTGAAGATGGAAAGCAAAGCAACAGTCTCCCTGGCAGAATGAACAACCCTCCTGGTTTGCCTGAGAGTGAGGGTTTTCCTAGGACATGGGACTTTTTTAAAACTAGGACAGTCCCAGGAAAATCAGAGGTGTTGGTCACCCTATTCCCAGAATTGGGGTGGGTGGGGGCATGATCAATGTTGATTGGGTTGCTGGAGATCCCCTCGTCACAGTTCCACCAAGGTCAGTTGGAAGTTTCCAGAAAGTACACTCAGAGATTCTCATTGATGGTGCCTGCTGTGCGCCTGCTTAGGTCCACCCTGGAAATAATCCCCAGGACAGGGGATGGATACCTGGGAGATAGAGCAGAACTATCCAGGAATGGGGGTCAGCTGAGTACTCTGACCATTTCCACTCTGCAAAGCCTTCAGATGTCTGAAGCCAGCCACAGCTTTTCCCCAGAGTCCTCCATTTGTCATCAAATGAAATGGCTCCCAGGCCCTTCCCCCTCCCAGCCCATAGCATAAGGAAAAGGATCAGCCAGGGAGGAGGCCTAAGGTTTTTCCTCCCATCTGAGTGTTAGTAGCGGATGGGAATCCGATGGACCCCATGAGAGGACGAGCTGCTAACAGGTAGAACGGACTTCACTGTCACCACAGGAGACACTGCTCAGGGCCAGCGAAGACTGAGACCAGGATAAACTTACGTTTCAGCAATATGCAGGAACACGTTGAAATAACATGGGCCACATGCTTTGCATTCAGCCTCCTCACACCTTTTCAGGTGAAATCCCTCTATGTTTAAACCAGTGGGTCTGGATATCAATCAGGAAAATACACAAGACTTTCCCTGTGTTTCCAGACTTTCTGGATATTCTGTGGTGCATTTATTATACTTTTCTCAGCTTAACAACTGGACCCAATAATTTCGATTTAAAGGTACTTCCCCTGAAAACATAATGAGCTTATTCTTTGAAAAGGTAAGTAGCATACACTTTAAAAACTAAATGATTAAATAAATGAAGGTAGGAAGGACAAAAGATAAATCTCCCAGGAAGAAGAATTCCAAGTAATTTATGCAGGCATTGCACACTCCTGGAGGGGAGCAGAACTCCCTGGTCCTTAAGCCTGGTCTGTGAATAACGACTTCCTAAGAGCACAGTCTGGAAAGAGATGCTGGGGGGGGGGGGGGGGGGGAAGGGGCAGAATAGCAGGGGTTGTAACTTCACAGTGGAGAAATCTGACAAATATCTCAGCCAGGTGATTTCAGATTTCAGAAGAAAGAGTTTGTCCTATGTTTCCTGACTTTGCCAGCATGCTCTAGCACTGTGGGAGGCAGTCTGATGAGGCAGGAAGAGCTTGCATCTGAGTTCCAATCCACCTCTGTGTGTCCTTGGGGCAGTCACTTAACCTCATTGAGTCTCAGTTTCCTCATCTGCAAGTGGGAAGAGGATTAGAGTGTGGTGACATATGTCTGCCCCTTGAGAGCAAGTGCTGGAGAAACCTCTGATTTGGAGGGAGCTCTGAGGTGCCAAAGTGGAGTGCAGGGGACCTCTCAGCAGAGGGTCATGCTGTCACCACCCCCTCACCCAGGCAGTTCCCCTTATCCGCCCAGATCCATCCAACTGTTCACTCATTCTCCCCCAATGTCAGCAAGGTCAAGGGCCTTTCAGACCCTCTTGGTCAATTTGGTTAGGGGGTGGTTCACACAAAGCTTTGCTTGTTAACATTGTAGGACCCAGAGGGCACATTTTATAGAACACAATGTTCATACCAGTCTCAGACCACAAACCCCAAGAGGCTGACTGCTGAGACACTCAGGAAGCGTAAAGGGTTCTCTCATCTTCAGAGGCCCAGCCGTGCTCAAGGGAATGGCATGCATCAAAAGACAGGAAGTCCCTACAAGTCTGTCCCAGGCAGCCACCAGACACTGGTTACCTTTATGTGGCTGCACAAGAGGTTGAGTTCTCAGGGAGGGGTGAAGTGTTTGGGGACCTTCGGAGTTGGGGTGTAACTCATGCCTGAGAAGCGAGGCCACCACAGGAAGCTAGGCTCGCCCCGCTGCCAAAAGAGGGACTGAGTTGGGGCCTCAGCTCCATTATGGGATAGATGGCATTTTGGTTCCTCTTTACTTCCCTCTCTGTTTTTCTTTTATTCCCCTATACATTTTTCCAAGGAAGTATTAAATATGTACTGCAAACCCCAGGAACAAGCTCCCAGAGAAACACAGAGGAAAGTGGTATCTAAGACCTGACATATCAAAGGTTCAGGTTCAGGACAGTCCTGGCTGTAGCTCTCCCCCTGCTGGCTGTGCCTCGTCACTAGCTTGGTGGCCCATGGCACCAGCGCCCTGTCCTGGGCTTCTCTGGGGAAAAAAGAGAAAGTAGAGGAAGAGAAGGGGGGTGGTGCACCAAAGGGATGGCCTGGTAGGTCTCTTAATGGGCTAAAGAGGCATCTTTGTAGAAGGAGGGATAATGAATAACAGGTCAGCCAGGGAGACCGGCTGGGCTCCTGAAGGCAGCTGTAGGTAAAACATGCCAGTGGTCTTTTGAGTTCAGCTCAAGACAGAAGCAACCTAGGAAGTGAAAGCAAAGAAAGAACAGGACAGCAAAAATAGGAGGGGGAGGAAAGACAGGCAGAGAGGGAAAAGAAAGGCAGCCCTAGGGACAGGGAGCAGTGACAGGCAGCGCCTGTTTGCTAAAGCCCTGTTCTGGGCCAATGAGCGCTGCTAGAAGATTTAGTTACCACGGTTCCTTGCATCCTCACAGTATTTTGCAGATAAGAAAACCCAGACCCATTCTTAAATTCTTCACCCTAGGACCACAGGTCGGGATTAGCTGAATCAGATTTGAACCTAAGACTGTCAGACTCCAACGCCCAGGCTTTTAATACAACCCTACAACTTCATCAGGAATCGCCTCAGAGCTGCAGGCTGCCTGCTCTGGGTCCGCACTTGACCCACGGGTGCTTTCCATTGCTTGTACTTTTTAAAATAATCATGTAAAAGAAAGGGTACAAACTGGGAGTTGAACACATCATTTCTCCTCACGTTTTAGAGACTAGCACATAGTCATAAGAGCCCGCCACATCAGGGCAAAGGGATGACAGGTGAGTTTGAAAGGGTGACCCCTCGGCTCCTCAGGCAGCCAGGGGAGGCCTGGCCTGGTGGGTGTCTCCCGCCGCAAGCAGCCTGGTGTATTTCTCTCGCATTCCATGTAAACTTGTGACTTTCTATGTGATGTGCAAAAGTTGGGTTCCACTGACGTATAAGACTATAACTAAACAGCACAGAGTCTGGACCAAGAATAGGGAATCCTTCTCATGGTATTGTGTGGGGGTGGCGTGAGTACTAAGGAGGAGAACCTCAGGACAAGGTCCATCTACTCTCAGGCCGAGGACATTTGTCCCCAAACTAATTGCAACTGGGGAAACCCTTCCTTTAGTTGGCTAGACAACAACAACAGAGATTTAAAAATTGTAAACAATATATTTGCCCATTGAACTTATTAGGGAATAAGAAATAAAATGATCAACTAAGATTCATCTCAGGAACTCAATGATTGTTAACAACAAAATTATAATGATAATAATAATAATAGCCTCGCTGGGCACTTGCCCCTCCAAATCCACTCTTCACCCCTCCCCATCCTGCTCTACGTCCCTGGAGACTGACCTGCAAGGACGGCATCCATCTCCCTCCTCACCCTGGCTTCTGATAGGCTGATACCTCTAGCTGTCCGTCTGACAGCTTGCCACTAGGCTACCACCGCATCCCTTGACTGAAGCGCTCTCCGTCTCTGGATTTCAGTAACCACTCCTACCCTGTCCGTTTTAGGACCAGGCGTGGCAAAGCATTCCTCTGTTACTACCTTTGGGCTACTGCACTATTCCTAGTTGTTTTACTCACCTTCCTTTCATTACACTTTCCTCAAATTACCCAATTTGAGTACACTACCTGTCTCCTGCTAGTGATTGGTACCAGGAGTAGAGGTGGCCCAGGGCCAAGGGTGGCCTCTCAAATTAAAATTCTGTGATTAGATTGCGTATATAATTGAGGAGAGCAGTGGTAACATCCGTGAAGGGAATGGTGGGTAGGGAATGGGTCTGGTATAATCAATGGCAGTAGGTGGCATTATAATCACTCAACTTATCAGGAGTGGCATGGGATGAAGGGCAGGTAGAGGATAAGGCACTAGGGTTTGGAGTGACTTAGGTACTTCGATACTAAGGCAATAATGGTCATTATAAAGATGATGGAGTCACTTGCATTCTCTTAATGTCACTAGAGAATACATAGGAAAAAGGAAAAATTGAAAGCTGTGAATGTCAAACTGTGCATGGAGTGGACAGTGAGAAAGGCTTGGTGGCAGCTGTGAAGAAGCCCTCGTCCCCTGTCCTTGCAGTACACGAAGGACGGAGAATTAAGTTCGCGAACTTTCCACAGTGAACTTAATTGTCTGACCTATGTATGACTGAAGACTGAGCGCAGAGCCTCACTGCACAGGTAGCAGAAACGCAGCTCCAATTAAATGCTCAGGGAGGGTCCCAATGGGGAAGTGGAAGAACCAAGACTTACAATGGGAGCATCTGGGAAGCAGCAGACATGGCTGAGAAGTTTGAACTCTCAAATCCTCCTGAACCTCCCTTGTCATCTCAGAGAGTCCCACCTCTGTCTGGGGAAACCAACTTATCCCTGCCTCGGAGCCTTTCAGTGACTATACCTAGGAACCTAGGACAGTTGCTTCACGAAAGGGATGACAAATTTCCTTCCTAATCCTCCAGCCCCAAAAGGAGAGTTCGATCCCAACACAGCCTAGATGGCGAAATACAAGCCCTGCTCCAGAAGGAGAGGATCTATATACGGAAAGAGTGGCAGGACCTTGCCAATTTAAATCGAGTCCTGGGAGCATGTATGGGAATAGATTCAAAGCATTAGAGCCCATGGAAGATAAATGCAAGGATTGATTGGGCTGAATTCATGGACATGGATATACTTGCCCGGGTTTGGGCTTTGGAGTTTGGCATAAATAATCTCCTACAATGAAGGAGACTAATTCTAAGTCAGACTAGATTTAACAGTGACCTAAAATGAATGAGGTTGAGATGCCGAAAATTCCCTGGCAAGCTGAGTATAGAGGAAGGAGTCGGAAAGCTAAAAGAAATGAAATGTTTAAGTGTGTCAATTACATATGACCTCTCAGCCACTCCCAACCATATCTCCCTTCCTCCACCCCAAGGCCTCGAGGATATTCCTTTTCCTAAGAAATGCATTGTGATGGGGTCACCAGTATCCTTCAGGAGCTCTGTGGTGACGGTCACTGGGGGCTGGAGGTGACGTTGTGATGCCACAAAGAAATCAGAGTCCTTGATCTCAGTGAGACTAACCAGACTCCAGAAGAGTAGAAGTCAGGTGAGTGTTTGTCAGATACCACATGGCACAGTTACTTAATAAACAGCAGAGAGGAGTAATAGTCAGACTGTACTGACTTGTGGGGATCTGACACGGTGGCCATTGATCACCGGTTCCTGGGAATTAAGTAGATGAGTAACCTTGTAAGATACTACTTCACATAGAAGGAGGAAAAATTCCAGGTTTGGTGGGCAGGAATCTAACTCGAGTTGCCATAACAGGGATTCATGGGCTCCTATGCAGGTCCCAAACCTACCAGTTCACAAATCCAGGTCCCACTGACTGAGGGCCCTTTTGGGGAGAGGTCTGCAATGCAGTCACAGGTATATATTGTGCATCTTTTCCCAAACCCTCCATGGAGGGTCCAAGGGCCTTTTACCGGGGTGGCTGTGCACAAGGGATAAAGAAACACTTACACTTTCTAGGGGTCCTTAGGCATTGGCTCTGAATTGATGTCTCTGAAGACTCAAAATATCACAGTGGTCTACTGGTCAGAATAAGAGTTTATGGAGATCACGTGGAAATGGAATCTTGACCCAAGTCCAGTGTCCTTTGGTTATTTCCCTAGTCCCTGAATGTATACAAGGAAAGCATACACTTAGTGTGGGAGGCAGAATAAAAGTCCCCCCCAAAAATGTCTACAATCTAATCCCTAGAACCTGGGAATATGTTACATTACACTGGCAAAGAAGAATTAAGGTAGCAGATGGAATTAGGTTTGTTAATTGAATTACTTTAAAATACAGAGATTATCCTGAATAATGCTATCCCAATGCAATCACAAAGTAATCACAAATGAATTACTTTAAAATATGGAGATTATCCTGAATAATGTTATCCCAATGCCATCACAAGCATCCTCTTGGAGAAAGGTCATGCTGTCTTCTACCAATGACTATTCTCCATTTGAAAAGCAGGTCCTCATTTGCTACTGCGTACAGCAATGGACTCACATCCACAGAATTCACTGGTCTGAACACACGTCCCGCCACCCGAAAGAAGCTGGCTTCCAGTCAGATTTGGCCAAAGGGAGTGACCACAAGAAATAGGGAAGTGGGTTTACCAGACCCATTCCCTTTTCTGTCTCCCTGTCGGGTCACTGGTAGCCTGGCTGCATCCCAAATGCCCTGCCGAGAGTTCCAATCCACACAGCTTTCTCTATATCTAGATTCCAGTAACTGCCCCTCTTCTTACCCCTTCAGGCCTACAGGTGATAAAGGCTACCCATTGTTATTAACCCTGAGGTACTGTACAACTGACCCCCACTGGGATGGTTAATTTTGTGTGTCAACTTGACAGGGCTAAGAGATGCCCAGACAGCTGCTAAAGCACAATTTCTGGGTGGGGCCGTGAGGGTGTTTCCTGAAAAGATTAGCATTTCAGTTGGTAGCTTGAGTAAAGAATATTGCCCTCCCCAGTGTGGGTGGGCATCATCCAATCCATTGAGGGCAGGAATAGAATGAAAAGGCGGAGGAAGGGCAAATTTTCTCTCCGTTTGTGCTGGGCCGTCCATCTTCTCCTGCCCTCAGATGCTGCTGCTCTGGGTTCTCAGGCTTTTATACTCAAACTGGGACTTATACCATTGTCTCTCCTGGTTCTCAGGCCTTTGGGTTGGGACTAGAACTACACCACAGCTTCTCTGGGCTTCCAACTTGTAGATGGAAGATTATGGGACTTCTCAGTCTCCGTAATGCCAATCCCTCATAATACATCTCTCTCTCTCTCTGTCTCTCTCTGTCTCTGTCTCTGTCTCTCTCTGTCTCTCTCTCTCTCTCTCTCTCGCTCTCTTTCTCTCTCTCTCTCCCTGATCTGTTCCTCTGGAGAATAACTTTGTAAATAATCCCTGTATTAAACTCTCCTCAAATTACCCAGTTTGAAGGTGCAGTCTGTTTCTGGGTGGGTCCCTAACTTATACAATAGCTAACACTTACGTAGCACATTTTATACGCCAGGCGTTGGTATAAGCACTTTACATATACCAACTCATTTAATCCTCCAAAAAACTCCATGAGGTAGCTATTGTTCTTATTCATAACTTACATATGGGGAACTGAAGCACAGACAAGTTAAGTAACTTAAGATCACACAGCTACTGAGCTATGGGAGCTGGTTCCAGAATCCATGCTCCTAACCACTTCACTAAACTGCTTTTCTTAATAATCAAGCTAGCTGGTGGGTACATGAGTGTTTTTGATTGTAGAGGACATTTCTCATTCTTTTTGGCCACCCAACATCGGAACCCTCTTCCTATGCATCTGGGGTACAAGCATATGACCTGGGCTCAGCCATTCAAAAACATTCAGCCCAGTGTTGCACAGGCCATGAGTAACTCCACCTCTAGTGGCGCAGGACAGAATTCCCGGGGTAGCTGTGGCAGTGCTGCTGATGGGGTCACCAGCATTTAGTGCTTGATGTGTCAGCAATGTAACCTGCAGCATTTAGAGCTCAAAGGCCCGGTCTTCCTGCAGTTCTGAGAGAGGCCACTCTCCTCCTCATGAATTGTTTTTCTACCAAAATCAGCTAAAGTTGATTCCTGAGTCCTGTAACCAGGAACTCTGATTGGTTATTCTCCACTTCTCTATTGCTTATTCTCTATTTCTCTGTTTGATGTATTTCATAATAAAGAAAATGAAAGTACTCCACAACATTAATAGACTAAGGAGGAAAGACATATCATCATCTAAATAAAAGCAGAAAAAACATTCAACATTTTGTTAACAAGAGTAATAATAAACTCATAGGAAACCAGACTAGCTGCCAACTTCCTTAACCTGATGAAAATTTTCTACCAACACATTCAGAAAAAGAAAATGCAGAAGCACTGAGACCAGAAACAAGAAATGAAAGTCTACTGTCCCTACTTCTATTTAACATTCTATTGGAGGGTCTAGGAAATACAATATAGATAAGAAAAGTTAATTAGGAATTATAAGAATTAAGAAGGAAGAGACAAACAGCATTTATTTGCAGAAGATCTGCATAGAAAACTTCAAGAGAAACTTTGGACAAAACAATAAATTTAAATAAGAGTTCAGAATGGTGTCTTGATATAATATCAAAATACAAAAACCTGATAGCATTCCTAGACAGTGGAATAACCAATTCAAAACAAAACAAAACAAAATTCCCATTTACAATAGCAACACAAGCTCTAAAAGGCTTAAGAATAAATCTAACAAAATATGTACAAAACCTCTATGGAGAAAAATCTCCAACCATTATTGAGGGACATAAGATGACCTATATCTAGAAATGGAGAAATACAATGCGTTTAGAGATGAGAGGGTTCAATATTGTAAAGATGTCATTTCCCCCCAAAAAATTAATCTAGAACCTATCATCTATAATGCAACTTTAACAAAAATCCAAATAGGTTTTCTTATCAAACTTAGTTAAAAAAAGAACAAAAGCTAAGAAATACCTGAAGATGAACAATGTAGCAGGACCTGCCCTTCCAAATGCTGTAATAATATTATAATTAAGACAGTGTGGTGTTTGTGTAGGGAGAAACCAAAAGACCAGTGGAACAGAACAGAGAGGCCAGAAACTGACCCATGAAATATGAAAACAAAATATGACAGGAAGACATTACAAATTGGTGAAAAGAAGGTGGCTAGGCTATTCAAAAGTGGTGCTGGGAGAATTAGTTATTCAAATGGGAGAAAATAGTTCCATCCTTCCCTTATAGCAAACACGAACATAAATTCTAGATGGATCAGAGACCACAATGTGGAAGGAACACTTTAAAACTTTTTTAAAAAAATACAGATTACCTTTACAGTGTTAGGTAGAAAAAGATTTCTCAAGTAAGACACAAATAGGATAAACTATAAAAAAAAACAAAAAACTTCTGTACCCAGAGAAAGAAAGAAAAGGCCCATTGTCACAGTGAAAATAAAGCTACAGACTTTAGGGTTAGTTTTCAGAAGATATAAAGAACTCCTATAAAAGCAAAAAGAAAATGACAAACCAAGTGGAAACATGGGCAAAGGATTTTAACAGGAAATTCAGAGAATGGTCAAAAACCTGTGTGGAAAGAATCCTAATATTCATTTAGAGGTAAATGCAAATTCACATGACCCTGAGAGGCCTTTAGATTGGCAAGAATTTAACAATGACAATGTCAAGTGTTGGCAAAGAACTCTCATAACTCAACAATAAAATGACAAATAATCCAATTAGAAAATGGGTAAAGGATATGAAAAGACATTTCTCCAAAGACGATACACCAATGGTCAATAAGCATGTAGAAATACAATCAACATCAATAGTTATTAGGGAAATGCAAATAAAAATCATAATGATATACCACTCCACACCCACTAGATGGCTATAGTCAAATAGATGGATAGTAAGTACTGGTAAGGGTGTGGAAAAATTGGAACCTTCATACATTGCTAGTGGGAATGTAAACAGTGCAGCTACTTTGTTAAGCACTTGACAGTTCCTCAAAATCTCAGATGTAGACTTGCCCGATTCCACTTCTAGCTATATGCCCAAGAGAATTAAAAACATATGTCCACATAAAAACTTGTATACAAATGTTCATAGCAGCATTATTCATAAAAGCCAAAAAGTGGAAATAAACCCAAATGTCCATCTACCGATGAATGGATAAACAAAATGTGACATATCCATGCAATACAATATTATTTGGCAATAAAAATAAATGAAGAACGGATGCATGCTACAACATGGATAAATCTAGAAAGCATCATGCTAAGTGAAAGAAGCCAGACACAGAAATCACCATATTGTATGATCCCATTTGTATGAAATGTGCAGAATAGACAAATCCATAGACACAGAAAGCAGATGAGTGGTTGTCTGTGGCTGGGGAGGAGAGGTAAATGCGGAGTGATTGCTAATTGGGTACAAGTTTCTTTTTGGAGTGATGAAATGTTCTGAAATTAGATAGTGGTGATGTTTGCATAACTCTGAATATACTAGAAGTACTGACTCATACATTTTAAAAGGGTCAATTTTATGGTACATGAATTATACCTCAATTTATGAAAACACACAGAAGTTCCGACGCTGGAGTTTGTGGCCTGCTCTGTCCCTCCCCCGTTGTCTCCCTGGAGGGGGTTCAGTACAGCATATGGGAGTGTGACTTGGCCCTTGCTCAGAAGCTTGTCCTCCCACGAAGACTGTGAGGAAATGAAGCTGGAGCCCTGTGTCAGAATCCAGTTTTACAGGCTGCAGTGTGGCATCAAGACTGCTTGCCACTTTATCCTACAGCCAAGCAAAACATGCTCTTGATTGCAGGAAACAAATGAGCTCTGGGGTGAATATGATGGTTTAAAGTTACTGCATATTTTGACCTGCATAATTGCCTTGAATTTACTTATAGGACTGCTATAGTCATGTCACAATAATCGGCAGTAATCTCTTGAACGGCAGTCATTTTCACTTGTTTTGCAAGCAGATCTGAATACACATGTATTTCAAATATCTTAAATATTTATAAATAGAAATATGTGTATTTTATACGTGTCTATTCATTTATTTATCCATCCATCTCACAAAGAGATGTACCTAACAAGTGAGCATCTACTACTTGGCAGGCACTGTTCTGGGAACTGGGGAGACAAGATGGACAAAATAGAAAAGGCCCCTACTCTGATGGAGATTACATCCTAGTCAGGGAGACCAAAAATGATCATATACGAGTATCACATGAGGCAGGCTATGCTGACAAAGAGAGATGCCAGGTGCCAGCTACGACTAGATGCCACTGGCTGGACTTGGCATAAAGGCAAGGTGAGATGGGCAGTCCATGGAGCATTTCAGGAAGAGAAGCCATATGTTCTGCTTCATATTAAGAAGCCAACTGTGCCTGTGTGCAGAGGATAAAGTGTTAGGGGACAGGAATGGAGGCAGAGAGACCAGCCTTCTACGTACAAGCACAGATAAAGGTCAGATGGAAACAGAGCAAACTCTCAGTGGTTACCGCCAAGTAACGTTTAACTTTTTATTCTCCTGTATAGTTTAGATTTGTTACAATGAGTATGCATCAATTTGGAACTTAGAATAAAGATGTTTTAAAAGATAACCACTCATTTGGAATCCTTGTGCTTTGTTGGTGGGAATATAAAAGGATCCAGCCACTGTGGAAAACAGTATGGCGGTTCCCCCCAAAAGTTAAGCTTAATATTACCATATGATCCAGCAATTCCAATGCTAGATATATACCGTGTTACCCCAAAAATAAGACCTAGCTAGACCATTATCTCTAATGCATCTTTTGGAGCAAAAATTAATATAAGACCTGGTATTATTATATTATATTGTATTATATTATACCTGGTCTTATACTAAAATAAGACCAGGTTTTATATTAATTTTTGCTCCAAAAGATGCATTAGAGCTGAAGGTCCAGCTAGGTCTTATTTTGGGGGAAACACGGTACCCACAAAGAATTGAAAGCAGGAACACAAACTGATATGTGTACACCCATGTGCATAGCAGCATTATTCAAAATAGCCCAAAGATGGAAACAACCCAACAGATAAATGAATAAACAAAATATGGCACATACAATTTATCAGAGAAGGGTGACTTTTAAAGATGGTGAAGAGAAATCTGCATAAATGCCATCCAGAAAGCAGACACTGGAGATGAATATGTTTTACAAGATAATGAGATCATATGTCTAAAACTCTCCTCTATTAAAAAAAAGCAAAAAAAAAAAAAAACCTCCCTGTGATGTGGTCGAAAGCAGCGCTGTCCCTGAGAACTACAATGTGAGACACATGTAATTTTTTATTTCTAGTAGTCACATTGAAAAAAAAAACACACAAAAAACAGATGGGATTCATTTTTACAAAATATTTTTTAACCCAGCATATCTAAAACGTCATCTCAGCTTGTAAACAATATTCAAAAATCATTAATGAGATGTTCTACTTTCATTATTTTTTCATACTAGGTCTTCAAAAGCCGATGTGTATTTTGCACTCACAGCACATCTCAGTTTGGACTAGCCACATTTCAAGGCTCAGTGGCCACATGTGGCCCATGGCTTCCTGGCTCTGTATAGGACAGCTCCGGGGTAGAAGGAGGAGCAAGGCTCTGAACCAGGCCCTGGCCCCTGGCTTCCAGCCCCAGCTCCACCTCTTAAAGCCGTGGGACCTGTGGAAAGTGCCTTCATAGTTGTGAATCTCACTCCTAGTCCTGGGAAATTCCTAATAAAATGGAGTTAACAGTTCACCTGCCTACATCACAGAGTTATTAGGAGACTCTGGGGAGATAGCATAAAACTATAAAAGTCCATACAGCTGTGATGTCTGGTTGAATCTATTTATCAACCCCCAAATGCAATATACTAAAATTATAGTGTTAGGCATTAATAACCATCGGCAAGACAAATACTTCTGTACATGCTAACACAGGGGAGGGCTTGCAGAAGGGGAGAAGGGAGAGGTCATGGTAGTAAGCATTAGTAAATAACTCTACAGTTGTCTTCTCCAGGAAAAGAGCCCCAAAGCCACTTGTCACTGACTTATGGGTGTCTGGAGCTCAAGGAGCACAGTATCTTAATTGTTTTGCAAGTCCATTTTCTTCCAAGCTTTAAGATGCTATTTTTCAAAGGAAGGAGCTCAGAGCTTCCTGGTTTATGAATTTCTTTTTCAGGGGTGGGGTGATTTCAAGAGCCCGGGCCATTTCCTGACGGTGCACACCGAGCCAGCCTAGAAGCCTCGGGCCCCAGCAGGGCTGACCACGAGCCAGACCCAGAGTAAGCTTCGTCCCACGCTTCCTGTCGGGTTCGACAGCTTGAGTTTCCTGGTGACCCTTCCCTGCACCCAGCTGATTCAAAGGCCTGGCAAGACCTGGTGCCAGCCAAGAAAATCTGAGGCAGCCAGATTTGTTATTTCAAATCTTTAACCCTGCAGACCTCTGTGTTTGGCTAATAAATATGAAAGTTAAAACAAGGATGCGTGTGATAGCCATGATTATAATACAAATGGGCAAAACTCCCTGCATGACCAGGCTTCAAAATGCCAGCCCATTTCAAAGTTAAGTAGTTTAACTAGTATACTAAAACAATAAAAGCGATGAGCAGTGGGAATGTAAAATGGTACAGTCATTCTAGAAAACAGTCTGGCAGTTTCATATGAAGTTAAACATACACTTACCATAAGACCCAGGAATTACACCCCTGGGTATTTATCCCACAGAAATGAAAACTTGTGTTCACACAAAATCCTGTATACCAATGTTTATAGCAGCTTTACATGGAATAGTCACATATATATCCTCCTATATGTAAAGAGATTTATAGTGAGGAATTGGTGCATGTGATTATAGAGGCTGACAAGTCCCAAGATCTACAGTAGGCAAGCTGGAGACCAAAGAGAGCCAATGTGTAGTTCCAGTCTGAGTCCAAAGGCCTGAAACCCAGAAAGAGCAGATGTTTCAGCTCTTGGAGTCTGAAGGCAGGAAAAAAAGAATGTCCCAGCTGAAGTCAGGCAGGCAGGAGGAATTTCCTCTTATTTGGGGGAGGGTCAGCCTTTTTCATCTATTCATACCTTCGACTGATTACACCAGGCCCACCTACATTAGGGAGAGCAATCTGCTTTACTCAGTTTATCAATTTAATTGTTAAACTCATCCAAAAACACCCTCACAGAATAAGGTTTGACTAAATATCTGGGCACCGCATGGTCCAGTCAAGTTGACACATAATATTAATCATCACAAGTCAAAAACTGGAAACAAGTCAAATGTGCTTTAACAGGTGAATAGATAAACAAATTGTAGTATATCCATCCAATGGAATATTACTCAACAATAAAAAGGAATGTGCTATTGATACACGGAACACCTTGAGAGGATCTCAGGGCATTATGCTGAGTGAAAAAAGCCAAGCTCAAAAGGTTACATACTGAAGGTGATGGGTGTGTTAATTAGCTTGATTGTGGTCATAATATATATACACATATATATATATATTTTTTCACATGTACACATTAAATATATGCAATTTTTGTCAATCATACTTCAATAAAACTGGGGAGGAAAAAGAAAGAATAATGACTAAACCCTGCCTTTAAGCTGTTCTTGCTCCCTTTTTTTTTGAGGTAATAAAAGTAATATATGTTCATTGCAAAAAAAAAAAAAGTTGCAAATGGTGTATTTTTTGAAGTTACAAAATTGTAGTGATAGAGACTAGATCAGTGATTGCCAGCGGTTAAAGTTTGAGGGAAGATGTGACTATTAAGAAGCAACACAAAATAGTTTCTTAGTAGTGATGGAACAGTTTTTTATCCAGACTGTGGGGACAGTGACTTGAGTTTGTACATGTGATAAAATTTCATAGACCTATACACCAAAATAATAATAGTAATAATAAAGAAGCGCATGTGTTTTAAAAAAGTTGAAGAGCATCTATTCAGGGAGTACCATGTTCCTAACACTACTTTTGGAACTTTACATACATTACACATGATATTGACAGTAACCTTGTGAATAAACACTATTGTCCCCACTTGAAAGAGAAGGAAACAGACGTTCAGAGAATGTAAGTAATTACACATGATCACAGAGCAGGTAAAGGGCAAAACCAGGACTGCACCCTAATCTGTCTGACTCCAAGCCTTTTGCCCTTTCCTCTGCCTCATGGAGCCTCCATTACTCACACAACAGGTCATTCCAGCCCTGATGTCATCTCACGCCACAGCTGCACTTGTCCTCATACTCCCGGAACCTGGGGTCCTGACATAAACGCAGAAAATCCCCCTCTGTGAATACACTCTAAGAATCAGCAGAGAGGTGAGGCCATTGAAGAGCAAACTACAGGACAAGGCCAAACAGGCGGATGGCCCAGCCTGGGGTCAGAGGTCCTGGAATAAAGGGAGCCACTTTCCCCTATAAACCTCACTGGAATTTAGATGGTGACCAAGTTTTCAAGGATGTGTGTCTCCTGCAGGATGCCTCTGCTGACTCCCTCCAGGCTGAGCGAGGGGCCTCCCTTCAATGTTCCCACATCAACAGACTCCATCTTTATCAGGGACTTACCACACGGTTCCAGTACACCAGTACATATGCCATTGATTTTGGAGCCTAGCACAAAACTTGGCCTGAGTAGGGTCTCCGTTAGTGTTTGTTGAGTGAATGAATGAACTGCAGGAATCTAGAGGGTGTGGACTCAAATGCCTTCAGAGGCCAGGCAGACAGCACAAATGAATGAGGTTGGGGATGGTAACAGTAGGGAGTGCTGAGGCCGAGAGTGAAATGGACTGTGTACGCCACATCTAAAGGGGCAGTCTTGGCCATTTGCTGCCAGGTAGGAATGTGGACCATCTATCGCCACATCTGATTTTTCAAGAGAAGCCTGAATCTAGACTTTTGTGATGAGCTCCTGATTTCTTCAAGTTGTGGACAAATTTTAAACTTTTTTAATTAAGTGAGGGCCAAACAAAACACATATGCTGGTTGACCACTGACTCAAGGTCATGTTTAGAACTTCTATGCTGAAACTTCAGGATGTTTTTAATGTATTGACAGTGGTGGTGCTGATAACTGCTAAACAAAGAGGTCACCAGCAGGCAAAGGAAAGCCAGTGTCACCAACGTCCATGAGCCCATTCCATTTGGATGGCCTCTCCTGCAGGCACCCCCCTGGGATAGGCCCAGAGAGCAAGAAGGAACTCAGAAGTCTGGGGTGGGGGCACAGGTGGCCTTCTAACTGCTAACTGGTTTGGTTATAGGATTCTTGTATAACTTGAACCCTCATGAAAAATGCATCTTTATTGAATAATTGGATTATTTTCATCCTGGCGCTAGAGGCACAAAGACCAGACAATCTCATCTAATGGACAAAAGATGATCTTGCCAGATCTATTTGAAGAGGAGTCTCATTGCCGCTTGCACCAGACAGAGGGAATTTAAGACAAGACTGGACAGGGCCCTGGGGGAAAGGCCGCCGGTGGTGAATCAGCCCTGGCGAAAGGACCTAATATGGATGTAAAGTCTCCCCACTTCCCACCCTTCTCTTCAACACCAGGGGCCTTTTGTAATCTCCTTCCCCAGACAGTTCTTCCTCTCAAACTAAGGAAATGGAACAAAGCTCAGAATGGCGCAGTTTCAAATCCTCCCAGCTGCGTGACTTTAGGCAGGTGACAGCTTTGTAATCCTAGTGTCTACATCTTTAAAATGTAACTAACAAATGTTGATATCACGCACCCCTTGATATAATGAGAAGGGCATTTCATCACTTTGGTATTCTTCCCTAAAATCTACATCCCCAGTCTACTCGTGAGAAAACATCCGACGAGCTAAAATTGAGGAACATTATATAAAATATCTGGGCACGCTTTAGAAGTATCAAGATAAAGAAAAACAAGGATAGACTGAGAAACTGTCACGTATTGGAGACTAAGGAGACACGACAACTCCATGCAACATGAAATCCTGGATGGGACCCTGGGACGAATAAGGCTGTTAGTAGAACCACTGGTGAGATCTGAACAAAATCTGTAGTTTAGGTTTAAAGCTCACAGGACTAATAGTGCTTCTTCCTCACATCACTTTCCCCTTCCTCTTCCCTTCTTGAAAAATTCAGTCCTAAAACTTAGATAGGACCGAGCAAGGTAGGTGCCCACCGTGGAAAGAAGTGGGGAGCCATGGTGACATCGGGTGGGTGCCCCACAGGGGGAAGCTTGACACAAGGAGTCAGAGCCCAAGCAGAGTGTCCCCATAGGACGTGGCCTTGAACAGGGAGGCAGAGCCTGAGCAGAAAGGGGAACGCATGGCTGTCACACAAGGGAGTGACAAATATGGCAAGGGAGAAGGCTTGAAGAGCCTTGTGGTGTTGGATGGGAACTGGACATAGCAGCGTGAACTCATGACTTTCAGTACATATACAGATAAATAAAAAAATCATTATAGAGATGAGAGTTTGTAGGGGAGTTTCAGTTTTACAAGATGAAAAGATGGATGGTGGTGATGGTTGTTCAACAACGTGAATGTACTGAACGCCACCGAACTGTACACTTAAAATTGGTTAAGATGGTAAATTTGATGTTATGTGTATTTTGCCGCAATTTTTAAAAATAATAAACAAGCATAGACGTAAATGATTGTGTGTGTTGTGTTGTGTGTGTGTGTGTGTGTGTGTATACACACCTATATTCCCCAGCTCTGTCCACTGAGAGAGACTGGGAAACCTTGCTCTACGTAGCAGCAGTGAGCAAACCCAGCATCCAGATCTTGACTTCTAATACTGTTTTTACTGAAATGAACCAGGTTCCTTGGAGATACAACTGATTCCAGGGCTGGGACAGGAAAAGTACAAGATGAGCCTAGAACAGTTTGTACTAGAAAGCTCAAAGAATGACACGTCATGGCCAAAGGACAAAGCAACTAGCTTGAATGGGCTCCCACTGGTCAAATTGGGGATGATTTAATTAACAAAATAAGTCATGAAAATAATGGATTATAACTTATTGACTCTATGGGTCCGTGAGGACATCAATAAATTACTTGCCCAAGACCACAGCGGGTAAGGTAGCACTGGGGGAAGAAGCATACTCACAGTCATTTTTCTTTTTCTGATTGAAAAAAAAAAAAAATGCCATGAGTGGAAAGGATATGACACATGGAGCAGAGGAGAGGCCCAGAAAATTCCTAGAGAGACTGCCCAGGACATATGGACTTCTGAGCTCTGTCCAGTGTCGTTTCCTGTTGGTGGGCAGGGAAGACACAGGGGGTGCCCAAAAGGAATGGGATGTGGGGGTGAGGCAAGCAGGAGAGAGGGGAGGGGGCTGGGCTACCTCTTCCCCAGGGGCTGAGGAGCTGGCGGATGGTGAAGGGCCTCCCGGAGTGGCCTCTGCCCTGCAAAGTGAGGTGCCCCACATCTGGTTCGCATATAAGGGAAAAAGCCAACGGGTTTCTGGGAGGGAAGAAACCCAGCAAACTCGGCCAAGCTGAGTGCTGCTTGGACACCAAGGCACAGCGTCACCTCTTCCACGGGTCACCGGGCCTGGCCAGCTCCCAAGGGCCTGTGGAAGGATGCAGTTGGAATGGGGCCGTCTTCTCTGCTTAGAACCACGTTCTCTGGGGCCGGCTCTGCCTAATGTACAAAACAGCCTCATCATGTGTCCAGAGGGGCTGGTTCTGTCACTTGCACATGACTCATTGTTAGGTTTGGAATGAGGCTGGAGCTGCACATACACCAAACATAACCACCTCCACCCACAGGGCTTGGGCTTCTCATGGCACCTCCCTTGGCTGGGAAGGGACAACTGTTTGCTATGGAATCTTGAGCAAGTTTCTGAACTTCTCTGAGCCCCCATTTCTCAATCTGTAAAATAGGCACAATCCCTTCCTCACATGGCCATGATTACCCTATCAGAGCTACTGAATAGAAAGTACAGTCATCGCTCCAAAAAGCCTCGATTAATGCCCACCATTCCTACTGGTAATTTGGATACCAGTCTTACCCTTCTGTTGAACAGTGAAAATATTGGGGGGGGGGGAAGACTTTTTCTTCCAGGCGTTGCACCCCAGCAATTAGTACCATCCCTGGCAGTATGAGGCAGGGGATATACAGACAACAGCTCATTTTCTGGTTTTGCTATTTGGTGGCTGTGTGACTCTAGGAAGCTTTCTTAACCTTTCTGAGCCTCAGTGTCTTTCTCTGTAGAAGTGGAATCTTTGCCCCTGCATCCCAGGTGTTTGTGAAAATTGAGAGAGGTAATGCATGTCAGGGGATGGTTTGTGGTATAAACTTTTTTCCTTCCCAGGCTCATATTCAAAGCTCAAAGAACAGTTGTTGGGTTGACGCATAACAGGGAAGTGTCTCTTAAAACCATCCGGCTTTGACCCTTTCTCTGCCCAGCATTAGTTCTTTCCTCTTCAAAACTTGGCAGCAGCCAGAAGAGAGCTGAATCATTCTAGGGAAAGATCTCTGAGGCCCCGTATCCCGGCCAGGGCCTCTTGGAGGCTTCAGCCTCCTCCCCTGGTTTTGCCTGTTGTAGTCCTCAAACTTATAGAAAGGACATTGCCCCTTTGCCAGATGCAATCAGCTTGGTCTTCTCTGGTGCCCTCCTGGATGTTCTTGGGGAGCCATGCAGCTTCCATGGGCGTACTTGCCCATTGCAAGGACCCTTGGCCAGGAGCCAGGTCTGTAGAGCAAAGTCTGGGTTCTGGAACACCTCCTCCTTTAGTCCTTTGGAGAAGAAGGTGAAACCGGAGAAGCTGGATACACCTTGGCAAATCATTTGACCTCGTGCCTGAGGCTCATAGTCACTACTCACCCTACAGAGTGTGATGAGGCTTGCCTGAGAGGTTTGAGTACATAGGGGGAGTACTTAGCACAGTGCCAGGCACATAATAAGTGCTCAGTAAATGTTCACTCTTATGATGATTGGCTCTCATTTGGAATTTCTCCAGCTCTAAATAACACCTCCTGAGCAGCTCAGAAGTCATCAGGGTTCAAGCTCAACTCTGATTTCCGAGGGCTCCTGGGTAGAGAGACAGTCTCTCACTTGGTTTCTGTCACTAGTGAGGAATCTGTGCCACCAAAATCTAACCCACTCCTATAAACCAGCCAGACAATCGAATGTTCAGATGGAACCATAGCACAATCAGGTGATGAAGTCTAAATTCCTCTCATTTGATCACCCAGATCCCAACACACTCAGTAAACCCCTCTCCTCCTGTCTCAGTCCCCTGCACAATTTACCCGTTTAACGACCAGCCATGATATAACTATCCAGCCCCTAACTTGGACACTGCTCAGTGTAACCAACACACAAAATTGAAAGCTTTCACTTTAAGTTTTCTTTGAAACCTTGACCAAGAAAAAGAGCAGAAAAAAGCAGCCTTTCCCACCTCTGTGACATCCTAAATGAGAAGCCCAAAATAAAAAAAAAACAAAGAGAAATTAAATTTATCATTATAATATATAATATACTGTTATGTAATATAGCAATATTATATATTAACAAAATAATTATATAATATAGATCACTTGTGTGTGTGTATACCCAACCAAAGGCTAAGAGAAAGTTAGTCACCCTCAAGAGTGGAATGAAACAAATTCCACATTTTTTTCATGACAAGAGCTAGAAGAATGACATTGTGGAGGGTCGCAGTTGTTTAAATCTGCTTCCAGAATAGGATGTGATTGTAGGTGAGGACTGGGGACAGGCTCACTGGGTTTAGAGGTATTTGGGTCGAAAATTGTGTACTCTCAAAAAAAAAAAAATCTATCTGTCATCTATCAGAAATGTGTTGCCCTTCTGTTAAATTTCTACTTTTTAAAAATTGTATAATTGACATAAAACATTATATTAGTTCCAGGTGTACAACATAATGATTTGATATTTGTATATAACGCAAAATGATCACAAGTCTAGTTAACAACCATCACCAGACATAGTAGTTAGAAAACTATTTGTTCTTGTGGTGAGACTGTTGAAGACCCACTGTCTTACAACTTCCAAATACGCAATACAGTCTCCTGCTTTTTGAACTAACACCAATTGAGCGCTTACTTGTGAGCTGGTTATCTCATTCACCCTTAAAATATCCCTAGGACTTAGATGTAAGTTTTATCCCCATTTTGCTGAGGTGGACCGAGAGCAGTTAAGTAATTTTCTGGAGGTCACACCGCTGTGTAGGTAGCCGAGGCCGAATTCAAACTCAAGTCTGATTCCAGAGCCCATGCCCTTAACCACTGAGCTCCTACTGCCTCCTTGTGGCGGATTTCCAGTCGGGAGGCAACCACAGCTTTCACAAACCCTACTACTGCCCTGGCCCACAACGCACAGAACTCAGTGTCTCTCCTGTGGCTTTTCGTAGCAAACCCCACACCCTGTGTTCACATTTTCAACATGCATAAAATATTAACCCACCATGAGGGAAAAAAACCACCAACAACACATTGGTTTGGTGTTCTTTTAACCAGCACCTTCCGCCTTCTCTGACTCTCGACGACTGCAAGGAAAGCATGGTTTCTTACCTTCCTTTGTAAGACCAAAAGAGTTCACGCACTGTCAACACTCAACGCACTTCGGAAGCCATTTAGAAGCCCCGCAGGTTGAGTCCAGTAAGGGGAAGTGCCGATGCCTGGCCCAGGTGGGGGCGGGGGGGGGGGGAGGGGGACTTGCTCTGACACCTACGGGTAGATCGGGAACGCTGGGGTAGGTTGCATCTCCAAAGTTTTAGAAACATCTTCGTTCTTCATATCGCTGTTTCGGTGGCAAGAAGGCAGATTTATTTTCTTCCGGTTAAAACTTTCCAAGTTCCAAGCGAAAGCTTTTGGCCTTGGAGGTTGGTTTCCTTGTGTGGTGGGTGGGGAGCCGGTTGTGGGCGGGGGAGGGTCCTGGTGGGGAGGATAGGTTTGATCTATTTGGTGGGATTAGGAGCAAATGTGGCCCCTTTAATTAGAAGATTAGAACAGAGCTGATGGGATCTGGATGGGATGGGTTGAATTAAGGTTTGATGGGGCATTTGGTTCCTTACTCTTTACCCAATAATGTGGAGGCGACGAAGAAACGGCCCAAGGCAAGGGCAAAGGAGTGAGTAGGAGAGATGGCCCACTGACAGGGCTCTGAGGCCCAGAGTCAGTGTGTGGACCCGGGAGGTGAACTTGCAAATAGGTAAAATAAAATCATTACAAGGACAGAGATACTGTGTTTCCTTTATCTTTTCTAAACGTCTCCACCTCTGAATCAGAGTTCTCAGAGTGACGTTTGCCAAGAACCTGCGGAAATCCTAGAAGGCAGACTACCCCCCAGGCTGCTAACAGCTGAGTGGTCCTGAGCACTTCCTGTGCCCCGAGCTGCTCTAATCATTTTAACTGCATTAAGCCTCACAACAACCCCGTGAGCGGGAGGCCATTTTCCACATTAACAGATGAGGACACAAGTTTCCCTGGTAGTTGGGCCTTGAGGAAGGAGAAAATAAATAGCTGCTCACTGAATGGACCCTGTCCGAGAAACGCAAAGCCTCACTCTACTCACTGCTGCAAAAACAGGATTCTCAAAATTCCCAGGGCCCAACCCAGAACTGTGCAAAAAGTTCCTTTCCCAGAAAAAGCACTCACAAGATGCAAAATGCATCTGATTCCCAGGGGACAAGAGGCGAGGCTCCAACACCGCATGCCTTAGGAGAATGTCATCACCCACAGGACTGAGCCAGGAACCCAGGGTGCTCCCAGGAGCTTAGAGTCTAGATCTGAATGGGCTCAGGGGTCACCAACCAATCTGGGGCTGAGAGAGAGGACGCAAGCCAACACTGAATCGCTTTGAACTTTTGGACCCAGATTTTTCAACCTCAGCACTTGGACCAGATCATTGTTACTGTAGGGATCTGTTTTGTGCATTACAGGATGTTTGGCAGCACTCTTTCCCCAAGATGTGACAATCAAAAAAGTCTCCAATGCCATTGGGAGTGTTCATTTTTACAGGACGCTACTGTAAAAGCCTGCACGACAGGCTGCTAAACAAAACAGCAAGCTGACTAATGCCATGGACACAACACCACTATGAATGCTGATTTCCTTCGCCCAGAGAGGAGCAAGTGCGATGCAAGTGGCATTAGTCCTGCATCTAACTCTCCAAGTGACCAGGATATTACCACGGCTCTGGTCACCCACCACCTTTTAGACACAAAACAATCTCCTGGAAGAGCTGACGGCAAACATTAGCTACTTTTACTCTGTGTTTCATTCTGGGACATCAAATGGTGCTGTATCGATAAAACAATATCAAAGCTGTAAAAAAAAAAGAAAGAAAAAGTCTCCAGACTGTCAGATTTCGCCTTGCGGGGCAAAATTGCCCCTGATTAAGAACCACTGCCTTAGGTAAAAATTAATCTTAAACTTGTTCTTTTTTTCAGTTACCTGAAATTTTGCTGAAAACTCTAAGTGACCCAATTTAAACACCATTGAATGCAGCCAAAAGCAAATCAAGCAAATCAAGGAGGCAATTAAGTGGAGCCTAATTTACTTCTTCCCTGCAGTTTCAATTGCGTGTGGCAGTCGGCGTCTCTTCCTCTCCATGGTTTGAATTGTTGCTGTTCCTGTTCCGGGCAGTAACAGTGGCCGGTCCACCTCAGAGCTGGCCGCATTTCAATAATGGCTGGGAGGACTTTCATGGGGCTTTCCAAGCTTAATTAGTTCTCACTTGTAAGGTTCCTTAGGAAGCTCAGGCCAGGAGCTATGGGAAGCCCAAATGACTAGGATTCTCGCCATACTCTTAAAGAGAACATTCCCGCAGAAAAAGGCTGAGAGAGTCAGAAAAGAGCTCATAGGAGCTTATATGAATAGTGAAAGAGTCCTGGTGAAGAGCATTTGAGACCGTAAAGAAAGAGAGTAATACTTTCCAACTTTCTGGCCCTCCTCCTATTCTCTGGAGCAGGAAATTATGTAAAGTATTTCCTGAACAGCTGAAGCATGTTAGAAACCTGCTAGCATTCTCTACATTATCTCCAGGAAATAGACGCCGAAGAATTTTTTGCAACAAGAAACTATGTGAGTCCTGCTGCCCATTTCCACCTGAACAGTGTGAATGCTCTCACCCTGGGAACTGGAGATGACAATCGTCTTAGATAATTTTGATGTCATACTCAGTGTCCTAAAGAACATACCCTGGAGGAGAACTCTTCTAGCATATCATATATATATATATATAGATAGATAGATAGATAGATAGATAGATAGATAGATAGATAGATAGATAGATAGATAGATAGAGACAGAGAGGGAGGGAAGGAAGGAGAGAGGATGAATGAATGAATGAATGAATGAATGAACTTTCTTCACCAGGTCATTTACCAATGTCAGTAATAGCTAGCTAGTTATCTAGTTAATCCTCACTAAATCTTTGACAGGAGGTAAGAATGAGGTCAACTTCTGTTTTAGGCAGGTTGTAGAATATCCAGCAAAAGGAAACTGATTAGCCCCATCCCACCTCTACAGAGTTTAAACCTCCCAAGCAAGTCAATGTTGGGATGTTGGGATGTTGGGGATGGGGGGAGGGAATCCCGGGACAGAGAGCCATCTGGGAGCCAGCTGTGACTTTGGCTAGCAAATTCCTCTGGTCTCCTATGAGAAGGGCAAGCATGATCAGCACAGCAGAAATACCAGAGGAAAACGGCAGTTGTTGCCTCCAAAGCAAAGAACAGACCTAAAAAGAAAGCCAATTCCTGACGAGAATGACAGACCTGATTATGCTAGTGAAGGCCAGGCAAGTTCCCTGCTTCCTCATAACCGCTAGGAACCATTCCCCAGCAGGGCTCAGGACCCAACACTTGATAAGTGTGTGATTTGCCTCTGAGACCTGGCTGTCAGCAGGAGGGTGAAGAGCCCAACACGTTGTATGTTGTTACCGCCCACCCACCAGGGCCTGCAGAGAAGCCCAACGGATGCCAAAGGGATCTTTGTTTCTGCCATCTTGTTTCTGGGCACAAAGGCACCACATTCTCAATGTGCTTCATCACGCTTTTGGAATGAATGTTAACCAAACGCCATCACTTAGGGAATAGCATTTACAGCTCCTGTTCAACTGGAGTTCTTTGGTCAAATTATAGCTAAATTCATTGCTTGGAGGTCTTAAACTATGTGTGAAGCAAGCTGAGGTGGTGACATTAAAAAAACAAAAAACCCCACTATGAATATGTAGAAAATAACTGGAAAAAATAAGTAGAAACTAAGCTATTCCAACAGTTTTGCTAAGATATATATATGAGATATATATATATATATCATATATATATATATACACATACATACACCACGTTTCCCCAAAAATAAGACTTAGCCAGACCGTCAGCTCTAATGAGTCTCTTGGAGCAAAAATTACTATAAGACCCAGTCTTATAGTAAAATAAGTAAAATAAAACTGGGTCTTATATAAGACGGGGTCTTAAATATTAATTTTTGCTCCAAAAGACGCATTAGAGCTGATTGTCTGGCTAGGTCTTATTTTCAGGGAAACAGGCTGTATATATAGATCTATAGATCTATAGATCTATCTATAGATATACATAACCCCCGTATAACACGATTGTTAGGTTCCTAAAATGCCGTGTTATGTGAGTCCGTGTTATATGAAACAAAGAACCAGTACAAAAAAGGGGGTTAGGTTCCAGAAATTAAAAAAAAACACATACCATTATATTTTTACAAAAAAGAGAACTATCTTTATTAAAACAACTTGCACCAAAAGTATAACATTAATATGTATTAAATAATGTTTTCTTCGTCCTCACTAATAAGCACCATTAACTGAGGGCATTTTCTTTTTGACAAGTTATCTTCATCCTCTGAACTTAATACCCTCTGAACTTAACACAAACAAAATGGATTTAAAATTCTAATAAATTTTAAAATTCTGCAGTGAAATCTGATACGACATCCACACTCGAATGAAAAATTTCAAATGAGATATCTTTTGCTCTTAAAAGCTCTTATTATGCGCTGTGTTGTTCGGGGATTTCTCTAATTCTCAAACCGTGTTAAACTGTTCTAGGATGCTTTGTATGAGGGGTTTCCCCAATTCTCAAACCGTGTTAAAGCGAAACCGTTACAGATGCGCCATATTATACGGGGGTTACCTGTATATATTTGTAGCTGCAATCAGGAATTCCAAGTTTTCTTCTTCACCCCAATTTTCCTCATCTTCCCTTTTAGTGGATGTTTTCAATATTTCTGCCTGAACCTGTTCAAGCTCTAAACAGTAAACCTTTTTCAGAGTAGAAAATACAGCTTTGTTTTGCTCTCAGTCAAGTGTTTGTTCATTGAAGGAGCTTCGTATCACCAGTAAGTAAAGGCCTATCTGTCATTTATACTGAGAAGCTTCCAGTCACCACAGGACTCGGGTGGCTGTTCTCTCATAAGTCAGTGAAAAGTTACATGAGGAGGTGCTCCAAATATTTTGTCCAATAGAATTAAGAGAAAAGGAAACAGTGGGCACAGGAAGAGAACTCAGAGCTGTCACCCAGATAGCTGCAAAGGCTAAAAGCTGGTTGGCCTTGGGCCAGTTCCACTGTTCAAAAATCTTTGTCAAGCCTGGAAAAGGCCTAAAGGCTGACAAAACATCCAACTTTTGGATAGAATCCTATTGTTGAATATAGAAACAAACCATGTAGTGATGTTGTGTTGATTTATATGCGATTGATAAGAAAAAAAAGTAACAATAAAGTTAGTCTATAAAGTAAAATATATCAAAATAGAGGTGTGTGGAGGAATTACGTCTTTGCTGGTAAAAGGTTGGGAATAGCTGTTCTATGGTTATAATACTTATCTGGGATATTAATATTACATCGTAATTAATATCTAGAGTATTTATTTTATACCAGAGATTGTGCTACTTTAACAGCCGAGAGGTCACTTAATCACACAGGAGTTGAACAGTAGGCCTGGCACCTGATTACTAGTCCATCCACGCACCACATCCCATAACAAGGATGGGAAAAGACATTTATGATTGTGAAAAACCTAAGAGGAATGCATAAACCGATCAGTTTAAAAGTGTTTGGTGAATACAACTCCTACAGTATTATGAAACTGTCCCAAATATTTAGGAGGAACTGGGTGTTTATAGACACCAGAATTATGCTTTCAAACTATGCCAACATGCTATTTAACATACAATACTCAAAATTAAATTGCTCGTCTGCCCTCAAAAAACCCTACTTGATAGCTTGAGTGTTTTTTATCTTTATTAGCTGGGGTTATGACACTTATCAGTGATGTTGCTAAAACACTTTTCACTAACACTTTCCCTTGGAGAAGGGGGATGCTGCATGATTTGGCCAGGTTTTGTTAATCACAAATTAGGTCAACAGCCCAATGTCAAAAGAAAGCACCATTAGTGACATATTTCAGGGGCTTCCAACATCAGCCAGCTGGGTTTTGGCAGGCTTCAGCAGGGTGGAGGGAGGCAAGAAGCAGCCAGCTACATTCCTCTTAATGGCCTTCTGAACTTGGGGTCCTGTATCTCACAAGCTTTCTAACTGCCCATACAAACAAAACAAGGTTTTGCTTTTACCACTATTGATAGGATAGAAAGGAATATACCACGTTGGTGAACATAATTTTGGTTCTGGAAGTTCAAAAAAAAGCAATTTTAGAAGCCAAATGCTGAATCAAAAACCTTATTTTACAATGAAGATTTACTATAACAACAATTTTTCCAAAGTTTATCTTTTCAGTGATGATGCAGCTACAGAAAGATTGAAGTTGTGGGGGTGTGGGGGAATCAAACCACCCTAGGAAATGGAATGTTTATTTCCTTTTTTCCAAAGAGTCAGTAGCTTGGACTTTAAAGCTGATACAATATAACAAAGTATTGATTTAAAAAGTCAAGCCTTAAATGTACAGAATAGGAATATAGTCAATATATTGTAATAACTATGTATAGTGCCAGGTAGTAGACTAATGGGGGGATCACTTCGTAAATTACGTCTAACCACTATGCTACACACCTGAAATTAATATAAAATATTGAATTTCAACTATAATTGAAAAAGATAAAAATTTAAAAAAATCAATACTTTGTGATATGTTTAACACTCATGTTCAGTCTTTTAATAATGCTACTCTTTAAAGATTTTTGCAACAAGCAAAATAGTGCTGGCAGTTTTTACTTTGATATCTGCTTCATGAAAATGTTACCTTCCGACCCTTACCTATAACCCCTTACCTATAACTCATACAAAAATGAAAGTTACAGGCAAAGACGTACAATTTATTAAAGTTTTAAATGAGATTTAAAACTGCTAGGAGCTAAAAAATGTAGTGCATTAATAAAAGCAATTTAGACATTAACACTGTGAAAGAAAAGTTGGTGGCTAGATACTATGAAAACTCATTCTCAATGACAGAAAAACATACAAATGCCTCTATGAATTTTAACTCCAAGGGAACTAACATAATAAAGTTTTTATCTAAAAGATGAACATGTAATTTTCAAATCAGCTGTCTCCTGTCCATTACTTCACAATGAGTCATGCTTTTCCTCTTAACAAATCTAGACGTTAGTTTATCAACGCATATATTACATTAGTCCCTCTAGGGCCATTAAGCTCCATCTATCTTTAAAGCAAAAGCCTAGTGTCCAGATTTACTTCCACAAGATCTTTTAAGTTAAAGACTTTTGGATCCAGCATCCAACAAGAGACTTACCTTGGGGAAAGAGTAGGCAAAAAGGGGCGTGGAGCAAGTAGCTGGGAAAAGGAGGGCAGTCTACAGAACCGGTTTTGTTACTTCTCTTTCCCTCCCTTTCATGGATGCCTTTGTACAGAGAAGTGAGAAAAAGACCAGGGCTCCTCACAAGATGCACTAAGCTTAGGGGGACTACATGTAACATGGTTTAGAGGTCCAGGTTAGGAACCTGGCTGTGGCAGGAGCTTTAAATAAGCATTAGCTAAAGCACTATTTCTGCACCTGAACAAGATAAGCACTAAACATTCTATTTCATGGAGGAATTTTAAAAGCCCATTACCTACAAAAGTTAAAATGTATTTAGTGTGGATTAACGAACTGAAGGAACATCCTTACATTTATACCCAATGAGAGAAGTGGAAGTTTGTTGCATCATATTGCTGACTTGAAGGCCTTCAAGGTCATAAATCAAGTTTAAATTCAGTCTTCAACCCAAATCCTAGCTTCCGCCACCATAGCTGTTTATCTTGTATGGGAAAAAAGGTTGGCAAAGCTGTCGGATTTCAGCAGGGGAGACTTAGCTCATCACTTTTTTCCACTAATCAAAAAAGCATAAACAGACAATAGTGTACTTTTAAGATGCATTTCATTGTTTTCCAAAGACTTACAGAGTACTGTATTTAACAGCCACCCCCATCCATTTCCTATTTGAACAGTACAGCTACTCCTTAAGAATAGTGACTTTCAACCCAGACTACATAGCAGCAGCACCTGGGGATTCAATTAAAAGAGATATTTGGACCCCACCCCTTACCAAATAAACCTAACTTTGGGGTAAACTTGGCAGGTGATGCCAAAGTAAGCTTTGAAAACACTTTCAGCCTTGACATTTGGGAGGGATGCATTTCACTTGTAGCTCCCAAAGACTCACGATTAACTAAGATTTTTATTCCATCTCCCTGGCCATTGAGCTTAAGGAGACTGGCTGAGGGCTTCTGGGAAATTTTATTCATTCTTCTGTGAAAAGTTCTGAAAATTTTTTTTTCTGGCTGTGTGAAATGGATGTGAACTCTGGCAGTGCCAACAGCCATTATCACCAAGAGGCAAAGCAGCCTAGAGCAAAGCTGGAACACAGAAGCAGGAAGGAAAAGTTATTACCCCGTATCCTTGATGACATCACAAACCGCACTATAACCAGAACTACACCTCCAATTAGTCACATCGGCGTGATTCCATTACCTTTCATTTGCAACCTAAGAGGTCCAAATTTGAAAGCAAAAACACAGGCATGGTGAAGTAATGAAAGGGTGGAATTGAATCTTTATTTACAGGACACTGCAAGATATGAAATTCCACATAGAAATAAGAAATTCATTGAGAGGAGAAGCTTCGTACAGTATGTACAGTTTGGAACTGTTCAAGTATAGTTTCGTTGTAAAAAGTGCTACAATCACAAACCACATTTAAAAAGAATTCTTAGTAGGGAAACAGTAAGACAAATTCATACCATAGCACACAACAGTTTTATGCCTCCGCTGTACAATTTAAAAGTTAAAGGTCCCAGGAGCGCCACCCTGAACTTGGAATGTGTAGCCGTCAGAGGTAGTTTCTGGCACAACATTTTGGTCTTCCTCTTCCTAGAAATATTTTTTAAAACAAAAAATATTAATCCCATAAATATGGCACATTTCTAAGCAGTAGCCTGCTTAGTTTATGTACTCTTAAGGTCTTCATCTGAGTATTTCACACTTAATCCTGTATCGTATTTCAATATTTGAAATAGTGGAGGGAGGGAGAGACGGCTGCTAAAACATGCCAATTCATGAGTGTCTGGAAGGGGAAGGTTCTCAATTGGTTAAAGAATGCTACTACAATAACAGTATTTTTCTTCTCCACCTGTCACTTTAATAGGAAAGGAAAAAACTGCTAATTAGGCCCAGAGTCTGGTCATGGGGTTGGCACACCTCTCTACCAACTCCTACACAAACTTACTCCCAAGATACTGCACGATTCCCAAGGCTATTCATTTAAAAGTAAATTGGCAATTTAAAAAAATCTCAAATTAAAAAGACTGTTTTATCATCAAGCCAAACATCAGAGGAGCAAATATGTACATCATGTCCTATTTGCACTGATATTTTGCTATATTTATCAAGAGGTACAAGACTCACTAAAAAGTATAAATAAAGAAACTTATGGGCTTGACCTTAAATGCATATTTTCTAAGTTCTTATTAACATCACCATGTTACTTACCTCTACAGAGAAATACTTCTCAATTAAGTTTAATGAAGCTTTGTACACAGACTCATTTTCATGGTTTTGCAGAGCTTCAATTTTGTCCAAACCTCCACATTCTTCAATCATTATACTAAGTTTCTCAGTTTCGCCTAGTTTCTCCGCAGCCTAAAAAAAAATTCCAAGTTTATTGGCCTATATACTCTGGATGTTTGATTTTAATGAAGAAAACAATGTCTATGTTTAAGTACTAATACATATAAGACATAAATAAATACTTGACAATTCCTTCAACAACCCTAGGAGATAAAATCTGTATCTTCATTTTACGTTCTTTAAAAATTCAAGGTGATCAGATCTGCACTTGCTCTTAGCAACTAGTACTGTATCTTTTGGCCACAGAGATCCTCAAATAGTTCTCAACCTTTTCTGTGCGTCAAAATCACCTGGGTAACTTTAAAAAGGCCACCATACCTAGGTTCAATTGGTCTGCGACAGGAGCAGGAAATTCCTGTTTTGTAAAAGCACCCCAGATAATCCCAAAGTGTAGTCAGATGGGAACCATTGTCTAAAGGCAAAGATGGCCTATGGTGCATAAAAACAAATTTCCCTAAATTATTTGTGGGTATCAAAAAATGTATTAGGTATAAGAATATTGTGGTTAAATTTTTTAAGTTCTCAACTTTCAGGATACATATACATTTACAGATGAAACAATTTACTTGTTTCAAAATACTTTAGGCTTAAGTAAGGGGGAATAGGAAAATAGGTCAAACGTTGACAAATTTATCTTGGGTGATGAATATACCAGGGATCATTATACTAAACTCAACTTTTGTACATAAAAATTGCCGTAACCAGAAGTTTAGAGCTGGAGACTAGGACCTACCTACCATTAATCACTGTGACAAAGTGCCACACACTAGCGTGCTTGGATCAAGTAGGAATGAAATATAATCAGGTAAGTCGTTCAAATTTAGTTTCACCAAAATTCAGTATGAAATTGAGGAATTAAAATTTTTGACAGGGATGACGTGCCCACATATGAATTTGACTTCAATTCAGGTCACATCAGGCACTTGTCATCTCCTTTTTGCCTCTTTTACTCGCCTGTCGCATCCATCAAGAGTGTGGCCCACACAAACAGGCTTTCTAATTCTGTGGCCTGCTGAGTAAACTAAGTTGCCCCATCTAGTCTAAATAGTAAGCTAATTATCATCAAGCCCAAATTCAAAGACTTACCTGAAAGATATTTGAAATGGCATCCAGAATAACCAGGATAATTTTGGTATCTTTCGCAGTTAAGAGGTTCATCAATGGTTCTATTATGCCGCAATGAACAAGGTACACAATTTGTTCAACTGTTCCACCACTTGTATAGTTGGTCACAGCCCATACAGCTTCCTTTTGTGTCTTAAAATCTGCCTAATAAACGTAAGAAAACAGGTTTATTTCAGAATGGTTGTAAAAATAACATTCCAAAAGTGCCATTTTAGATAAACAATGACTAAAACTATCAACTGGTTCCATCGAACGGTTAAGTGAAAGGTTACAGGCTATTCTTTAGCACAGGACTGCAAGTGCAACCCATCACTGGCACATCAAGAATCTTGTTACGCACAGCTCTACCAAATGCCCATCCATAACTACTAATCATCCTTGGATTAAGGTCTCAGACTTCATTCATCACCTTAGAGAGAATGCCAATGAGGAATGGGACCAATCCATGGTTCACCACTTGCTGTATCTGGTCCTGGCGGCCAGCTGTGATGTTTGACATTGTCCACGTGGCTTCCTTCTGGATATTAGTTTTGGAGTTTGTTAGCAGGCTGGGAAAGACAGTAAGTGCTCCCGCATCTATGACAACCTGAGTCTGTTCATCGGTCCCAGTGACAATATTTCCAATGGCTCTTAGCGCAGGAGTCTGAAAGAAAAACAGTGGTTGATGTTGGCAGTTATCTTTCATTTTTTTCCAACATGCTCAAAAACTCTGTACCCTAAAAGAGGCTCATCATGGCCTAAAACAGGCAGTAGGTCGACATTAGTATCAATTGATCATGCTCCGTGTCACGTACAGTCTTGTCCAAAAGTTAACTTACCACGATTGGCAATTCAGTAGCTCCCAGGAGCTTCACAAGTTGGGGCACGACTCCTGTTTTCACGACCATTTCAATTCGTTCATTTGGACCATCAGTAAGGTAGGAAATGGCCCAGCAGCTATCTGCTAACACTTCTGGATCATCGTGATGCAGGAGACGAACTAAAGTAGGAAGAATTTGCTCAACAGCATCTAACGGGGGCGCAGGGTTCTTGTTGCGACACAGGTTTGAAAGTGTCCAAGTAAGATTACGTAAGTAACCACACTGGGGAAAAAGAAAAATGCAATGAGAGGTCCTGTTTTCTGAGGGGGTGAGAAAAATTAGAATCAACAAGTGAGTAACTTGACTATGTTAGTAACTTACTGCTAAAGATGACATATCAGGAACCGCAAGAAGAGCCAACAGTGGGTCAACAGCACCATACTTGATAACCAAGTCTCGGAAAACTGAACCATCACCTGAAAAAAGGACAAAGTTAATCCTATCTACTTTTCTAGTACCATCAATGTTCAGTGACTGAGAGCACCTGTGTTATAATGCAAAGACAAAATATCGGAAGTTCCCTAACTTAGAGGCCACTTTTGCCCCAATAAGCACTGGAAGCAATTTCAAAACTTGACACAAAGGACACTGTTATTTATGACAAGGCACATCTCCTAACCTCAGCAAAATTAGAGACATTCTGTCAAAAGAATTTAAAACGCAAGTACCTGCAATGTTTCCTAGAGCCCATACGGCTTGTTCACTGATGTGAGCATGGGGCGATGCCAATAGGGAAATGAATGCTGGGATAGCTCCTCCATCTACTACAGCCTTGGTCTGTTCTGATGTTCCAGAAGCAATGTTAGTAAGGGCCCAAGCAGATTCAAACTGAATGGGACTACAATCAGTTCTAGCCAAGAAGGACACAAATTTGGGGATCAAACCAGCCCGGATGATGTTGTCTATTGGTGGCTGTTTTTCCCTAGAAAGCAGTTTCCTAAGAGTGAGCAAAAAGAGAAACAAAAGGTGAAAGAGATTAACAAATGAAGTTTGTGTAAAAACCAATTTAAAATGCAACTCAAGAGTTTACAACTTTAGAACTAAAGCACTAAATGCTCAGATATCCTGGAATTTAAAAGGAGCTGAACAGACTGGTTGCATGGTGCTATCATATGAGATGTCTTTAAACCACCTTTTTCCAAAATCAAACTATTTCCAGTTTTGTAGATTAATTACTCTCCTCTCTTCATCCCTACAGAAATCTACTTTAGATCTCGTCAATCTGACAGAATCACACTGTCACTGTTAATTTGTGTTTCTCTGACCAAGTGAGGTTAAACATCTTCTCCATGCTCGTTGGTCATTTGATTTTCTCTACACTGTCAAGCTACAGAAATTATTAATCCTTTCTGTTATGGATGTGTATGGTGAGAGATAAAAGTTTAAATATACTTAGTTTCTAAATGGATGTGCCAATCCCATTTACTGAATAATTTCTCCTTTCCCTGACAATGACTTGAAATGCCACTTTCATAAAAATTTTGATCTTTTCTTTAAAGTATACCAAAAGTTTAATAGTGGTAATCATGGGGTGTGGGTGGGATTTTAGGCATGATATAAAATTATAGTTTCACCAAAGGAAGATTCTAATGAACATAGGACTATGGCTGGCTTAACCATTACCCACACCACCTATCTCTTTCCAACCAAAAAAATCTAAAAAGGCTCTGTTCTTAGGTTACCCATGTATAACAGACAAGACTTACCTGGCAGCTTGAGTAGCTTGGAGCTGGCTTTCCAAATTGTTGCTATTTATGCCTTTGACAATATCCTCAACAGACCAATTTACAGTGCCCTACAAAAACAATGGAATTATCCTTTGTAAGATTAAATACAATAAAATTCCTATTTGCCATTGTGAAGACATTTTAAGGTTTATAATGAGTTACTAAATGTGTATTAGCCCTATATTTAACTTTGCCTGTTAATTAAATATCATTTTATATGTAGAACAGTTCTCAAACTTGGTGTCATGACTTACTGGAGTCTCAAGTTGCAGAGTATCCCAGCATTTTGTCACTAAAAAACGTGACTGTGAACAATTTAAAAAATTACAGCAGTCTGAAGGTTATTCCGACATTAATCTCAATCACTTACATTCAGATACGCTTTTAGGGAACAAGGGATGGAGTTATAAGCAATGTGCTGGGGGATTTTCTTATCTAACCTTGTAATCAACACATTCCCAAGTATAGTGCAGCAAAGATGTTTTATGTTGTGATCACAGTAGAAAGGTTTGAGAAACAATGCTATAGTTAACTTGATAAGATGGGATTTAAGTAGAATACTCTAGAAATAGCACAAGTAGTATTCAATTTTGAATGATAGAATGGGGAGCACTAAAAGAAAGCATAATGTAAAAAAATTAAGTGCCCAATTATCTTTGAAAGACAAGAGATAACTCTGAAAATCTAAGATGGGTCTAATTTACAAAAACAGCCGTCAAAAAATATCAATTTAAAACCATCAAAGTTGTTAAACAAAGAAAGAATATGTCTAAAGCAGTATTTTAGGAAAATTTGTAGGTAAATAGTATGTGGCAGAGAATGAAAAGGAAAATAAATTAGGAGAATACTAACAATATTTCAAGAAGAAAAAGACATGAACAAAACTGGTGACAAGTACAAACAATAGAGAATAACAAAAGGTAGAAATAATCCAGAAAGCAATTGGTTCTGGACACACTTTCGGTTGGTATTGGAATGGCCAGGTCAAGGTACTGAGCTGGCAGCTGTAAAAGCAGGGAAACTTGAAGGGAGATCAAAGCTACAGAAGACCTTGGAATCAGCTTCAATAGATTATGAAGATGGGCAGGAAAGAAAACCCATCAGAATTACTGATTCAGAGCAAAAATGAAACCTTCACAGATTTTATAGTTAGAACCATAAAGGTAGGAATGTTTTCAAACAATTATAAGCTAAAACATATTTACCTGGTTGTTGCGATTTTCCTGCAGTGGAGAAGTAGCATCATCAGGAAACGAGCTTACATTTCTCCTTTTCAGCATCTGGTCATCTTTCTTAGCTTTCCTCAGCTCTACATTAACTTCTATTCGGCGCCGCCTCATTTCCTTGGGAAAAGATAACATACCATTTCACCTAACATTTCAGTTTTTGTTAGAAAGTGAGGGCATTTTTTTCCAAATTCCTTCAGAGTTTTGACCCCTTCCCAAATAGTTTTCCATTCAAAAAATACTATACAAAAGCAACAGAAAGTACTCACTGTACTGTCTTTTCCCTTGTTCTTGAATCTGTTAAGCCGGGCAGCTGGTGAATTAGCATTCTCGTTGGTGGACATCATTATGAGACAAAGGGAGAAAGCTAGAAGATGGGGGGAGAAAAAAAATGTCCCTTTTATCATTTTGCTTTGTCAGTAAGAAAAGCATTAATAGGTATTTCACACTTTTTTCATACTAATTCTCCAAAATCTTTTGTGTACTTTAACCTTACAGCATTTAAAATTCGGACTAGCCACAAGCCTTTCCTAATATACTGGACAGTGTGGCTCTAGACTCCACTATATAGAGTCTGTAAATAGTTAATTGAAGACAAAGTAGGCGAACTGAGCTTACGGTCAATATCTATGTCCTAGGCGCAAATACATTCAGATTCTCTGGAGGCTCTCTCTATTGTCTTTAAATGGCCAAAATAGGCATATTCTCCACACTTGAAAAATAAAAGAAAAATTTGGTTCATTATTATCACATTATGGAGTCTCCCATAACATTTCTTGTCAACACTGAAAATTTGCGACACAATTCTGCATCTCGATTACATTTTCATTTCCAGGAATTTCGAGTAAATGCACTTAATTAGGCGGACATTATTGTGACTAAGATACTTAAGAGCAATCTCCAAAAGGTGACAAAAGTAAAAGAGCGCCTTACAGTTTATCTTTATTCCCTTATGTTCGTTTACGAAATTGACACAGCCAACCCAAGGCCTACGTGTTGAGATAGTTTCTCCAACTGCCACCTCCATCTCCATTCCCTTCCCCTGCCCCCCACCCCGGGGAAGACACAGCCGGTAACCGCCAGAGGGGCCAGAGGTACTGGGCGCACTCCGGGACTTTGGGAACACCAGCACGAAAGCTAACCAACTGAGCTAATCGGCCGCCCCCTCCCGGGACTTGGGCCCTCCGGCCTCACTCTTGTTTTCCGAGCCGCGATGCGCAAAGGATCTCGATGAGACTCACCGAGTTTCGGCGGCCTAAAGCCCAAGGACTTACTCACTTCGCGGAACAGCCCTTTCGTCAACAAACGACGCCCCAGAGGCTTAGTCAACCAAGGAGGCCAAAGCCAGGCCGGGCGTGTACCCGGAGCCTCCCCTCCCGCCACCCGTAAGCAGAACGCGGCCTGCAGGTCAGCCGTTACCGCTCGGGCCGGGCTGGGACCTGAGTTCGTACCTACACAGCCGGCTCAGGCTTCCACAGGAGACGGCGCAGGGGAGCACAGGCTGCGGGTCCGCTACTCCGCAACGAACACCACGGATCAGCCAGACGACCGTGTGGCTCGAGCAGCCGGCCGGCGCGATTTAAATTTCCCGGTGGCTCCGCATTCTGATTGGCTGGTTCGAGTCTACGCTGTGCGTCTATTGGTGGATTTAAAAAACACGTTGCAGCGGGGGTCGTACGGCCTAGCCGTAAAGAGGATAGCATCGCGAGACGAGGGAGCGGCCGGGCAATCCCAGAGCACCTAGCAGTTTAGAGTGGAAAGACTTCAGATCCCGGCATGCAGCACGAAGGACGGGTTGTCAGCCCAGCCTTGGCCCGAGACTGTGGCCTTTGAAAGGGTTTGCGCATTTGAAGTTCTTGGTCGTTCCCCTGATTAACCAAGTACTACAAATGATTCCCAAAATCATGTCCTTCACAAATGTTTACATAGAAACATATTGCTATGCATATTTTCCCTGATAGGACAGAAGAAACTTGGCAGTGGTTTCTGGCTATTATGGAGTTATGAAGTAGAGGGATATGGCACATTCGCGTGGCTTAAAAAAAAATTCTTTTTTTTTAAAACTTGCGTCATAAAAGACTGCATAGAAACCACAAATATGGTAACGAAAGGTTCATTATGCCTGTTTCTCTAGACAATCTTATTTTTAAATGATTTCAAATACAGAAGAATTGCAAATCTTTACGCAGATTTGCCAAATGTTAACATTTTTGCCACATTTGCTATTTGCTGCTGTGTGTGTGTGCGTGTGTATCCGTGTTCAAGTTTTGCCAACCATTCCAGTAATGTTCTATGCTGTATTTTACACATTTCTGAATAAAATATTTGTATTTTTGCCACGTATATTTTTTAAAGTATCAATGATGGTTATTAGAGCATTGGGATTATGGGCCATTTTGCTTTCTCTATGCAAGTTTTCTGTATTCTAAAAAGTGTATTTTTAGAAAAGTTATATTGCGATTTATTTTTTTACTATAAATTCAAACATTGAACTTTGTTCATTCTTGCAGGGATTTATGCCAGCCTCACTCATTGTGTAGCAGCGATGGGATTCATAGGAGGTTGATTCTACTCCCACCTACTCAATCAGCAGAATCCCATCCCTCTAAATGCAAAAATATGAAAGGAATTTACTCCTAAACCAGTCACCCCAGGGTATTCTCTTGACCACTGTGAATGGTTCAGGGGCAGGCATGTCACCTAAATTCATCCAGTTTGGAAGGCAATGCCTTTTGTTTAATGATTGGAAGTGGGAAAGCAGGTGCTGTTTGCTGTTCGGAGCTGAAGGATATGTGTCCTAGAAATTTGACTAGGACAGTTGTAGAGAAACCAGGAAAGCTCTGATCAACAGCCTGCCCTACCTCTGATGGTTGCAATTATGACTCTGCAATTATGTCATCCAATACACTTCTTTTGTTGTTTCAGCTAAATTGAGTTTTCTTTTGTTTGCAAATATTAAGTACTATACGCCCAGAAGTATTCTAAGTGTGTTTTATATATATTAACACATTTAATCCTCACAATTCTGTGAGCTAGTATTATCATCTGTTCCATTTTACAGAAGACTGAATCATAAGTGGTTAAGTAACTTGTCCAAGTTTACACAGCCAATAAAGGCAGAGACAGGACTCAGACCCAGGCTGTCTGGTTCCAGGATCCATGCTCTCAACCAGTATTCTGCACTTGTACCTGAAAACAACCTAAAACAGAAATACAGTGTCAAAAGTGAAAGTTGCCTTTGAAATATACAATGTTGCCCTGGGGAACCATACATCCTCCACTCTTCACTACTGTAGTTTGGAGATCTAGGCCTAGGTCAATCAGTACATTCTCTACCCCACCCCCGCCCCTCACACCCACACACAGGGATTGGTTTGGTGATGAAGCCTTAACACAGTGACACTGCAATAAAATGTTTACTGAGGCCTTTAAGAGTGAGATAACCTCTCTCTGGCACAGGACTGTGCTGTGATCCTGTGCTGTGATGATGTGAGACTGAGAATGCAGTTGTTCTGGAGAAGCAAACCCAAATGTGACCAAGTCTGAACTTTCGCTGTTTTTGTTTTTGTTTTAAGGAGGGCTCAGCTCACAGTGGTCCATGCAGGGATCCAACCCACAACCTCGGTGTTATCAGCACCCGGCTCTAACCAACTAAGCTAACCGGCCACCCCTAAATCTGAATAATCTTAGTTTGTCTCAGTCATTCAAGTAAAAACTGTGTGCCAGTGAAAAAGTAGCTAGTTTAGCCTGCAACTGAAACACTGCACCAATGTTTCCCTCCAGAGACCACTGTATTTTGGTATGCAGAAATGAGTATGCATATTTCCCATTTGTCACACAAAATATTTAAGCATGTACTCGAGTCAAGACGTAATTCAACTAATGATTCTTATAACATAGTCCAGGACATTCTTACGTGAAGCTGGATCCCCCCCACCCCGCCATCCCCAGTGCAGGAAGGTGAAAATACCACTGTTACCTGTTTGGTGCCACTGCCTAGATTCACTAACGTGGCAGTTTTACGTACCATTGCTTCTGCACCATCAATGCTAAATGATTCATTAATTATTATTTACTAATAATGTCTCAGTTTTCATGAAAAACATTTCCTGGGTGACTCGATGACTCGTGGCCCACAAGTTAACAAAACAGTGACATGACACATAGACACCTAAGATTTAAAAGATACACACCAAAATGTTAATAGTGCTTAACTTTGAATGGTAGAATTGTGGTCAGTTTTCTTCATTTGGTTTACCCATATATTATACAGTTTGAATGAACAGGTATTACGTGTCTAAAAAGAAAGTGAAATTTTTTATTTTTAAAACCCCAAATCAGCATCTTTACATGCAACAAGCATAAAGCTATTATGCATGGAACCAGAAAGTCTCCAAATCTATCCAAGACCAAGCTTTAGGATTTAAAAGAAATATATATATATATATATATATATATATATATATATATATATATATATATATATATATATTTTTTTTTTTTTTTTTTTTGTATTATATGTAGGAACCTTGTTATATCCGTTTTCCCTTTAATCCGGAGGGAAAGAGGAGATGGGGAGGAAAATAGATGTAGATGAGTGGGGTAAGAAAGGCAGATTTAAAGAAAAGGCTGTTCACCCTGGAATCCCCCAACAGTCCACAGTACATAATAGGCTATGAAATTAGTGAACGTGGAATACATGCGGGCAAGAAAGAGAGGGAAGTGGCTACAAGGGATGGGAAGGTTGGGGGACGGGGTTGCGGGAGGACCTTACGCTCTGCTAGTGGTTCTTAAGGCCAGTAGCGGAAGAAGGTCCGTGGGAGCTTCGTAAAATGCAGACGCCCGGGCTCGCCCAGGTAAAAAGAGATACAACGGGGGGAGTACAGTCATTGGAATTTTGTTTGAAGTTTCCCAGAAACGCCTAATGTGCAACGAGGGCAGAGAGCCTTCCAAGAACCCAGCTGGCAGGCACAACGCCGCCCGCATGAGTCCCGGGAAGGGGGGCAGGAGAGCCACACGCACGCGCGCCGGGGTCGGCCTGCTGTCTGGGTCAAGGGTGTAGGAAGGCGCAGGCGCGCGCTGCCGCCGCTTGGGGGGGGTGGCTCCCAAAACACTCGCCGCCCGACGCGAAGCCGCGGAGCGCAAGGGCGGGGCGCGATGATGGCATCGCGTAAGGAGACGGTGCGAGAACCCGGATCCTGTGGTGACCCAGTGGCCTAATGGATAAGGCATCAGCCTCCGGAGCTGGGGATTGTGGGTTCGAGTCCCATCTGGGTCGCACGGAGTTTTGTTTTGGTGGAGAGAGAGACGATGATGGGCAGTGAAACAGTAAAGGTAGATTCTGAAATGTGGTTATTTCACGTCTCTAGCGAGCTCGAGAACCATTGTATTTACAATTAGGAAATGCATCTCCGCGTTTTAAAAACGCTACAGTTGAAACTTTGCAAGAGAAAGAGCTAAGATCTGACTCCAAAGAGGAGCATTTTTCTTGCTTAACTTTTACTGACTTTCAAAAGAAACAAGCCGACCAGACACATGGCATCACCTCTTTTTCTGTCTTCCGTGTCGTACTGTTTCACCATGGCAGCCACACATGGAAAACTTTCTCCCCATTTTTATCCCAAGGGGTGTGTGAGCAGATCCAACTGTGCTGGCTTCAAACATTTTTTTCCAGTACTAGAGAGAGTTTATAGAAAAGCAACTGTGCTGTTACGACACACAAATATAATAAACATAATTTATGATTTCTGTCCCTAAACTAGTATGAACAACAAATTGTAGTTAGAGAACGTAACGTTTTTTGGGTGTGTGGGCGTTTCATTTGCAAATTAGTGTAATAAAGAAATACAATCAGTTTAAGCTTTTCAGACTGCTTCAATCGACTATCTTGAAAAGTTTAAACTCTTGCAAAACTTGTACAAGAAGCATATCATTGAGTTACTTCCTACTCTTTAAAAACTACCAAATACTAAATGCAATGTAGTATCCTGGATTTGAGGCTGAAACAGAAAAAGGACGTTAGTGGAAACGCTAGTGGAATCAGAGTACAGTCTGGAGTTGAGTTACTGGTAATGTACTGATGTTGATTTCTTAGTGATGACAAATGTCATGGCAATGGAAGATGTTAACATTAAAGGCAACGGGAAGAAGGATACACGGGAGCCCTCTGCTCGATCGATGAAACTTTTTTATGAAGCTGAAATTATTCCAAAATTAAAAATTTATTTTAAAAAAAGAACAACTAAGCAACCAATGGAGAAATTTAACTAATACCTTCACCCCCGCCCCCTTTTTAAGATTAGGAATGGAGTGCTGAAATTTTAAAACCAGACGCATTAACAAATGAAGACCAGGGGTTAATTTCCAGCTCCATTCCTGGTATCTCAGAGTTGGTGGACACATTAGGTCTTTGCATGCAGTAGGTGTTCAAAACATCTGCACTGAATTGTCTCCTGCCTCCTATCGCTAGGCAGCATCTGGAGACAATGGACAGTGACAATGTTTCCCTGGTCCCCAAAGGCACACGATTCTTCAGCGTTCTCTGCCTTAGGATTTCTGACTGGCCTGCCCAGGGCTCCTGCAGGCTCACCTGACTCTCCCAGCCTCATTCCTCTCCTTCCACCTCCTTCTCAGCCCGGCTCTCTCTCTCCTGTAAATGTTTTGTGACTCATTCATCATGGGTCTCATCTGAAGTCAGGGAACATGTACTGAGTGCCGAATGACTACCCCAGATTCAGCTCACTTGGTGCAAATTCCACATTTTCTTTTTCCCTCATCTCCGTCATCTTCCCTTACCCGCGTCAGATGAAGAGTTGTCCCTCCTTCAGTGCTAGCACAGTCCCTCTCTCTGAACCCATCCCCTGTCTCCTCAGGAAACTTGTCTGTCACTTAGTAAACACTCAAACGGTATAGGCCCATTAATTTCCCCTCTTGCTTGTGTTTTTAGCTTCCCTCCTCTACTCGCTCTTTTCTCTGAGCCCGAAAACATTCTACCATTTCTCCATCCCTTAAAAGGTCACCCTTGGTCCTGGGCAGCTCTCTCCTCGCAGCCACACTGCTTCAAGGGCGGTCTCCACGTGTCCACTGTCTCCTTTTCTCACCCTGCCATGCTGTCGTCACTCTCCTGCCGCCCGGCACACTCCTCCTTGACCGTGACCTCTTCATTGGCAAATTTAAGAAACATCTTTCAGTCCTCATCTTGCTTGACCTCGCCCTGAAGTTTGAAACTCTTGACCAGTCTTTCCTGCTTGAAACACTCTTTTCCCAGGCTTCCAGGAAATCTCTCTGTTGTGATTCTCAGAACAACTTCTCAATCTCCTTTGCTAGTTTCCTCTTGTTGCCAACAATGGAAACAAAACCAGCCCAACCTGAGCAAGGCAAATGACGGTTCATTGGAAAGACCTGGGGGAAAGGAGGTGGAAATATGGGGCAAAGCTGGAGGAACAGGCTTGGGAACCTACAAGAATCAAGGACACACCAATGGTTCCCCCAAAAGCAAGAAGCTAGAAGCACGACTCTCAGATCCAGAAACATCTGGTCAGGATGCCATCACTGCCTCATGTCAGGCAGCTAGAGCTGCAATCAGTGCCTCCGGTACTTTTTCTTCATCCCCAGGCTACTCACTCCAGAATCAAGATTCCAGGGAAAACCTTACAATTGGTCCAGCTTGGGTCATGGATGTTTCTCCTGTTGATTCATGGAGCCATAGAGGAATTAGCCTCCCACCAATTTTTCCCTTAAAAAGAAGAAGAGGCATAAATGCTCACTAGCCATGGAAAACACCAGCACCTTTACTCAGCACAAATTTTATACATTTTACTTTTGGTAATCCATATTAATTGTTCTGTCACCACTGTTGACTTTAGGTGATGCAGACTGGGATTTTTTTTTTCTCATTAAACTTTGTTTTAACGGGTCTCAAAATTCTGTGACAGATTTTTGGTCAAGTTGTTTCCATTGAAAAATACCAATTTTAAAAACTGACAACTTAAAACTGCCACACACAGAAATGGTCCATAAAACATTCTCATTTTCTTCTGAAAGTTTTAGAATACATCATAATCATTAACAAGTCTTTTACTATTAAACTTAAATGGCCAATTGAGACAAACAGTTCTGAGGCGGTTCTTCCACCACTGACTAAGACTGGGGTGGCAGGTATTGGGGAGAATATTCATGTAGCCTCCCGAGCTTTCTGGGCAGGCTTGGTGACCTTGCCAGCTCCAGCTGCCTTCTTGTCCACTGCTTTGATGACACCCATACCAACTGTCTGTCTCCTGTCACGAACAGCAGAACAGACCAGAGGAGGGTAGTCAGAGAAGCTCTCAACACACAGGGCTTGCCAGGAACCCTATCAACGATGGCAGCATCACCAGATTTCAAGAATTTGGGGCCATCTTCCAGCTTTTTCCCAGAATGACGATCAATCTTCAGCTCAGCAAATTTGCAAGCAATGTGGGCTGTGTGACAATCCAGGCAGGTGCATAGCCAACACTGATGTGGCCTGGATGGTTCAGGGCAATCACCTGAGCTGTGAAGCCAGCTGCTTCCACTGGAGGGTCATTTTTGCTGTCACCAGCCACAATGCCATGACAAACAACTTCAACAGACACATCCTTGACAGTGAAGCCCACATTGTCCCAGGAAGAGCTTCTCACAAAGCTTCATGGTGCATTTCAACAGTTTACGGTTTTACTTCAGTTGTAGTTGCTTCAGTTGCTGCGCTGACTGGAGCCAAGGTGACCAGCATGCGGGTGTGAGAACATCAGTCTCCACTCAGCCCATAGGGACAGGACCAATACCAACAATTTTGTAGACATCCCGGAGGGGCAGGCAAAAGGCTTGTCAGTTGGATGAGTGGGTGGCAGGGTGCAATCCAGAGCTTCAAGCAGCGTGGTTTCCCTGGCATTGCCATCTTTACGGGTGACTTTCCATCCCTTGAACCAAGGCATGTTAGCACTTGGCTGCAGCATGTTGTCACCATTCCCCCAGTAATTGGCACACATGCTACTGTGTCAGGGTTGTAGGCAGTTTTCTTAATGTAGGTGCTACCTTCCTTAACGTTTTCCTCTTCTGGCTGTAAGGCGGCTCACTGGAGCCCATTTTGTTAACACCAATGATTAGTTGTTTCACACCCACTGTGTAAGCCAGAAGGGCATGCGCACGGGGCTGCCCATTGCTGGAGACACCTGCTTCAAATTCACCACCAGCAGCAGCAACAATCAGGACAGCACGGTCAGCCTGAGATGTGCCTGTGATCATGCTTTTAATAAAGTCTCTGTGTCATGGGGCATCCATGACGGTCACATAATACTTGCTGGTCTCGAATTTCCACAGGGAGATATCGATGGTTGTACCACACTCACGTTCAGCTTTCAGTTTATCCAAGACCCAGGCAGACTTGAAGGAGAACTTTTCCCATCTCAATAGCCATCTTCTCAGATTTTTCAATGTTCTTTCGTTCTGTCCACCACATTTGTAGGTCAGATGGCCCGTAGTGGCAGATTTGTCCAAATATACACGTCCGATGACAATGATGTTGATGTGAGTCTCTTCCTTTCCCATTTCGGCTTAGATTTAGCAGTGGTTTTCACCTGTGTTCTAACAGCAAGCCTGTTGCAAAAAGAAACTATACCGTGAATTTTTCAGGATTAACAGACTCTCATTACATTTCAGCATATAAAGTGTCTGTACTTGACATTATTAATAAACAAAGGTGTTAAATCTTGGAATAAAATTAACAGCTTTTAAGTAGTGATAGCTGTATCACATTTACTATTTATGGGCTGAAGAAAGATAAAATTACTAATACAGAGGGTGTCAAAAAATGTATATACATTTTAAGAAAGGAAAACTGTATTAAAATAGTAATACTCAATATATTCCAATAACAAAAGATGAATACAAGTCACGTTTGACTTCTGCAATGATAAGAGGTGCTCAAAGTGGTTCCCATCAGCGTCCAGACACTTCTGATTATGGCGAACTGCTGCTTGAGCAACGTTGACCAAAGTGCCCACTTGTATACATTATTTTGGCACCCCTGGTGTATATTAATAATACATAACATTTTTGAACTCTGGTTTAAAATCAACTTGAAGATTTAAAAATGCTCTCCTATATCAAATCACCACGACAGAAATTTGGAATGGTAGATGGTAGAGGTGAATGTTTCGTCCTGATAGTTTTGCTTCCTTTTGAGCAGGGGTTCTCAACTCTGTCAGCTTTGCCCCTGAGGGGATTTTTGGCCTATCTGAAGACATTTTTTATTGTCACAACTGGGGGAGTGCTCCTGGCATCTAGTGGGTAGAAGCCAGGGATGCTACAGGGCACAAAACAGTCCCCATAACAAAGAACTATCTGGCCCAAAATGTCAACATCACCCACGTGTAGGAATTGCCTTAGATGCTTGACAAACAGGAATGGTATGATTATATTATTGAGGGGGCCTCACAAAAAAACATGTTAGGGTCTCACCAATTGTCCCTGTCCTGTTTTTATCACCTTTGCTTTGTCCCCAAGCAGTCTCAAGGACAAAGTGAGGAGTAGGTCAAAGTGTGCTTGCAAACAGAATTCTGGGAATGCTCAAGGTAAGCTGGCTGTAAAGCTGCACTTAAGGCATGTCTTGCTGAGTTGAGGGCCTGGTTCTGGAACCCTAACATGGCCACGGGAGGCAGGATGGCGTGTGAGGAGACAAACAATGGCAGGACCTCAGTATGTCTGTGGACCCAGTTATTTGGAGAAACCCATTTTCCCCACAGGAAAGATGTATTATACCTATCATCAAAGACAGAATCCTTCATTAATGAAAGAAGATGTCCAAATTCAGACATTTGAAGTTTTTGCATAAGACTCTCCTTTTCCTTTCAGTTGAGCCAGATGAACATCAGGTCTTTACTAGAATCATGATTTATTTTTAATTATAGGCTGTTTACTCTGAGGCTAAAAAAAAAAAATCAACATGTAAGAGACACACAGAAAAGTCACATATCATACGTGTGCAGCTCATTTATGTTCACATAACTGAACACACTTGTATAACCAGCACCCAGATCAAGAAACGAGACACTGAACATGGCAGAAGACAGCCCCCACCCCCCGAGCCACCTCCCACCTCTACCTCCTCCCAGGCTGGCCAGTAGCCTTATTTCTAACAGCATCATTTACTTTTGCCTGATTCTGTACTGGATCACTTTGGAATTTCAATTTTTAAGGCTTGAATAAATACAAACATTTATTAGTATTGTATTAGTTCAAATTTTTAAAACTCATTTAAGAATCTCAGCAAATACATCAGAATTAATATTAAAATGCAATCCAATAATACCGACATACAGAAGTATCATACTTTAAAATTTACCAGGTTGCAGTATAAAACTACAGTAAAGTTGTCATTTTTCTCTCCCCCTGTCGGAAATCCCACACAAAAAAATAACACAGGAGGATGAGAAGCAGAACCACAAACAACACCATTAATAAAAGTAGGAGACATCTGAATCCCCTCCCATAAAAGGAGAAAATCTACCTAAAGCCGTGAGGAACCAGGTAGAGGATTAGAAAAGGACGCTCGTGGCCGCAGATCTTAGGAAAGGCCAGCAGAGGGCGCTTCTCTAAGGGGAGGGTATCACTCGGAGAGGCAAAATAATAATCCCTTGTTTGCAATGACAAGACTGGGGGGTGCGGACAGCGCCGCCTCCTCACAGGGACAGTCCCGCGTTCTGGGTATGGATGTGTTTTCCTTGCTTGCAGGGCTTCTGCTGGCACCACCACTCCGGGATTTAGACACTGCCAGAATGCACGGGTCCAGGAACCAACGAGAGGATGTAGGAGTGGCCCCTCCCACTCGGACCACTAATAATTCACTGGAAGAACTTTGTGCTTCATTGCCCGTGATCTGTGACTTAGTGGGTCCAGAGGTTCCAGTGCCCAAGGGAGAAATGTTTAAACCAGGAATACCATCATGGTTCCATTCATTGGAAGCTGCGGCCACCCATTGGCCATTCGGATTCCTCATGCTGCTGAATCCATAGACATGGAGAAGGGGGTCACTGTTATGGGCTGTATATTTACGTCACCTCAGAATCTATATGTTGAAGCCCTAAGCCACAATGTTATGGTATTAGTAGTATTAGGAGGCGGGCCGTTGAAAGTAATTAGGGTTCGATGAGGTCATGAGGGTGGAGCCCCCATGATGGGATGAGTGTCCTTGTAAAAGGAGGAGTCCAGAGCCCTTTCCTCTCTCTCTCTCTCTCCCTCTCTCCCTCCCTCTCCCCCATCCACCCACCCCATGTGAGGATACAGCAAGAAGGCAGCCATCTTCAAGCCAGGAAGAGTTCTCACCGGAACTTAACCATACTGGCACCCTGATCTTGGACTCTCGGACTTCCAGCCCCAGAAATAAATGTCTGTTGTTTAAGCCATCTTTGTTACAGCAGCCCCAGCTAAGACTGCATGACTGATGTGGTTACCAAGGGGGAAACTCTTCTGCTACTTAGTGGAGGAAGGAGGCAATGTCTGGAACCCGAAGATTCACTGGGGGCACATTTTAGTGTGCCCTTGTCCCAAAGACCTGGTTAATGGGAAAGTACAGCAATCCAATAAAGACAGGATTATCAAGAATTCAGCTCCTACAGGAATACAGTTTTGGGTCTCCCTACCAGGCGTAGAGACCTGCCCAGTTGCAGGTAAGAGAAATGTGGAATAAGTGATGGAAGAAGGCAGCTATAATAATCAGCTTAGACCTCATGGCCAATTGTTGAGGAGCCTCTAACAGCTATGTTTCATGTTAATTGCTCTTTTCCCTTCTTTTTTTCTTCCTACCTTATATAGATGGCACTGGTAGTACCTACTGGTTTCGGTATCACTTGATTATATCTGTATAATCTTGGGCGAGTTACTTAACTTTTCTGTGCCTCAGTTATTCATCTGTAAAACTGGGATAATAAAAGTATAAGCTCATTTTGATTTAAAGATTTAAATACTTGGAACAGTGCTCAATAGGTGCCAGCTATTATAATCATTATTATTATTGACAATAGATTTTCTTTCTCATTTCATTGTAACCTTAGACAAGGAAGTACCCAAATTGTGAAAGAAAAAGTGTCCCAATTACGCACAAATGTAAAATAATCATTTATTAAACTACAAGTACATATTTATATTGAATGTTCTAAAATTTGGAATTAGATTTTTTTTAAAACCCTCCAAATTAATTTATTATATATTTTTTACAATAGTAGTTGGCATAATCATAATAGGAAAAAAACCCCAGGTTCAGAGAATGGTAGAAACCCCAAGCTCAGCATAATGATTATCTCTGGGAAGATTAGGAAAATGGTTGAGGGAGGGGCATAAGGGGCCCTCAACTGTGTGTTGTTACCTATTTCTGCAAAACAAATTACCGCAAAATTTAGCAGCTTAAAAGAATCAAGATTTATTACTCACACTTTCTCTGGAGCAGGAATCTGGGAATGGTTTAGCTGGCTGGTTCTGCTCATTGCTCAGGAGCTTTCAGTCAAGCTGTGGGCTGGAGCTGCCGTCTTATCTGAAAGCTCAACTGGGAGAGGATTCCCTTTCAAGCTCACTGGCTGGTTATTGGCAGGCCTCAGTGTCTCAGTGCTAGACATGTCATGAAAATTCAAGAAAAGATCCAACAAGATTTAAAAATTTAGCAAAATAATTCTACACTTCACTTGGAATAAAACACTACACTAGCCAAAACGATTTTTGAAAAGATATAACACCATGATAATTATAGCAATGTTCCACTAGGGGCAGTTAAGCATGGGAAGAAACAGATGAAGTAAGAGAGCAGAGTAGAAAGTCTAGAAATAAACCTATGTTTATTATAAGCTAACATTCTCTATGTTAAAGGGACATCGCAACTTTGGGAAAGGATGGATTTATTTGCCAATTGAGTTAGACAACTTCCTAGTTATTTGAGAAAAAAAATAAAATTAGATTCTTACTTCATACTACATACCAAAATAAATTCCAGATGGAATCATGATTTAACTACAAGCACTAGAAAAATATGGGTTAATACATATATAAACTTGAGTCAGAGGAAGTCTTTCTAAGCATGAAAAAAGACACCAGAGATATTGTTAAACAAGAGATTGATGGATTTTACCAGACAAAATTTAAAAGTTCTATGGTCAAAATTTGGCTGAGAAGTGAATCAAACAACATCCTGGGAGGAAATATTTGCAATATATATAATGGACAAAGGGTTAAAATTCTTAGGCTATAAATATTTCTTAAAGGAAAAATATGAACATCCTAATAAATAGACAAGGAATATGAACAGGAAACAAACAAAAGAATACAAATGGCTAAGAAATCCATGAAAAACTGTACAATCCACTAGCAATCAAAGAAATGTGAATAAACACAAAGAGAAACCTTAAAAAAAAAACCACAAAACTTCAGGACAGCAAGGATATCAAATAATGATGATTTGCTATCACAATGTGTAGAAATAGCCATTATTGCATGCCTGCACTGATTACTGATTAGTGTAAACTGATAAAGCATGTTTGGGGGACAACTCAGCAATATGTAGCAAAAACATTGGCATTACCATATCCTTTGACTCAGCAAATTCGATGTCTAGGAATTCAGTCATAAAAAGTGAAAAGATGTTGACATATCATTAAAAATTTAAAAACCATGTCATAAAATATGTATACACCATCATCCCACTTTTATATAAAGAAATTATGTAATGTATATTACATGTATATATATGTGTAGAAAAAAGTCTGGAAACAGATACACGAAAATATTTATAGCAGTTACTTCTAGACAATAAGATTATAGTTGATGTTTTTCTTTTTTCTTATCTGTAATATCTAATAAGTTTGGAATGAATATGTTTTACTTGTATAAATTTAGACTTTTATAAAGAAATGGAAGATGTCACCAAAAAAACCCCAAGAGACTTGACTACATAAACAAGTAACATTTTTTTAATGTAAGATATCAAAAATTAATAGGTCCAGCTCTAGACAACTTCAACATGACAAACCCTCCCTCCCTCTGTATTCTTTCTAGTCACACTACTTACTTCCAAGGATAACAATTATCCTGACTTTTAACTTCACAGATTAGTTCTGGCTATTTATGAACCTTATAGAAATGAAATTATACAGTATACAGTCTTTTGTGTTGGACTTCTTTTACTTAATATCATCTTTATATGAATCATTTATATTTTGCTTTTGTAATAGTCGCTCATTTATTTTCATTGCTGTATTAGCAATGAATATGGTTCATGATTTTGCCTCCAGGAGACAATTTGGCAACATCTGGTGACAGTTTAGGTTGTCACAAATGGAGGTGGGGGGTGCTATGGGTATCCAGTGGATAAGGCCAGGGATACTGCTCAACATCCTACAATGCACAACAAAGAATTATCTGCCCCGAATGTCAATGGTGCCGAGGTTGGGAAACCGTGCTCTATAATATTACACTGTGTCACACGATAGCCATTCCTCTGTTGATGGGGACACAGAAAGTTTTACAACGGCAAATATTGAAAATTTGTGAACAAAATGTTCACAAATTATGGCTTGTCTAAATGAGAACATGTTAGGCAGTTATAAGATTTCTCATTTACAAAGAATTTGTAATAATATCATACGGCATTTAATTTACTAAAAGCTGGATACAAAATTGTATACACAAAACATAAAATGGGGAAGCGCTTCTGTCGTGGTGTTATGTGAACATCACAGGATCCAAAACAGTGTAGATACTCTGACAATGCACTTGTATAAAACTACTACCTAAGAGCCTGGAAAAGACAGAGTGGGAATGTTACAGTGATTGTTGCGGGGGGAGGATGGTGAGACAAGGCCTCCATTTTGTAGTTCTTATGTCTATACTTTTCTCATTTTTCAAGTTTTCCATTACAATAATGTAGAGTGATAGGAAAATAAAGAATTGAAATGCAGCTACTCACGACCACTCATGGGCTCACTGTGTCTGTGGGAGAGTCTGTCTGCAGGGCACGGAGGCTCTCCAGCACCTTCTCCCACTGGGGTTCCTTCCCCGCGTGCTGCCATACTTCCCACGCCTGGGTAGTGTCACAGGCCTCTCATATACTCGTGTGTCTGTGCGTGCTGTTGTCTCAAGCCGCAGTGCCTGCCCTCATTGGTCTATCTGGTGAACCCCAGTCATTCTTCAAACCAGACTTTATGTGCCATCTCTAGCAACCTCTACTTGACCTCCATCTCCTGTGGAGATGCTTTCTCTCTAACAGGTACAGCTTTTTCAAATCTTACTTAACACCGTGATTGAATGTATTTCCCTCAGTAGTCTATGAGCCACCTGAGGGGAGGATTTATGTCCTAATATCCCAGGACCTGGCCCAGTGCGTGTGGGAGTAAACTTATAAGGACTGTCTGTGAAAGTCTGAAGAATTTGGGGAGACCTTGGCCCCAATCAAGATGGTCCTGAAACAGAACTAGGATGTTACCCTAATTTACCTAATGGGAACCAAAGCAGTTGTATTGTATTTTTTTGGAAGAATGATGACGACTGGTATTTCTGGCTTCTAAAACAGTACTTGGCCCATAAGATTTTGATACCAACTGGTGAACTGCAAATTCAATTCTGGCTGTAACCACCTGGAGTTAGTGCAGACCCCATTAATTAAAGGACTGGTCCATAACAAGACTGCCCTCATTTCAGACCCACTGGCTGCAAATCTGGGGGGTTCTCACAATCCCCCTCAGGTTTGATAGTTCTCTACAATGACTCACAGAACTCAGGAAAGTGCTATACTTATGATCACAGCTTTATTATAAAGGATACAAATGAGGGCCAGCCAAATGAAGAGACACATAGGGTGAGATGTGGGAAGGCCCAATGGCATACCTCATCCTCTCTCGATGGATCAGGGTGCATCACCCTCCTAGCACATCAATGTGTTTACCAACCAGGAAGCACCACTGAGTTTTCACTGGGGTTTCAATAAACCAGTAGGCATGATGGATTACCTCACGAGCCATCCGCAATCCCTGGTCTCTCTCCCCTCCCTGGGAGTTGGGTTGGTTCAAAGTCTTGGCCCTCTAATCCCATGGTTGGTCTTTCTGCTGATTAGCTCCCTGTCCCAAAGCTATCAAAGGGGCTCAAGAGTCACCTCATTAGTATAAACTCAGGTGAGATCCAGGAAGCCCAGGAATAACAAAGACATTTCTATCCCTTGGGAAATCCCAAGAGTTTTAGGAGCTTCATGCCAGGAACCTAGCACAAGTTCTTTATTATACAACACAAAGCCACACAGTAGATGCTCAACAAATATTTGCTGAACAGAAAGATACACTCAAAAATACCAGAAATTGGTAGGAAAGTGGAAGACAGGTAGGCTCTTAGATCCTGCCACCTGACAAGTGTACTCGTATAGACCTGTTGTGGAGACGGGCACATTAGGCTATGAGAAACGATTAAACATTCCAATCACACAATGGACTCCCCGTGCTCTGGTTTATATTACCAAGCACCATGATGATAATTTGGCTTCCCACGTGACTTGTTTAAGAAAGAGAATGCTAGCCAGGCTGACACGAGCATGCACGTCTACCTGAGTTGATTTCTTGTTGTAAATGAGTAAAGTGGCATTCTGACTCACATCGATCAGTCTCTGACCTCTTTGTGCCTTCCACCATTTGTGTGGTTTCTGAACCTGCAAGTCGGATGCTGCTCTGGGCCGAGGCAAGTTCTTCCAGGCTGGTGCCACCCCGGAGCCTGTAGGAGCCCATGGCAACCATCCAGCTGGTTCTCTGCCTCTACATTTCAGGGTATGGGCTTCAGGACAAGGCATTCTACACATCCCTGCAACAGAAGAGTCTTGGGAACACCTCAAATTGGATTTGGGTGACTTGAATATAATCTCAAGGAGGTACGTCTGAGATGTGGTTGTAACTGAGAAAGCTTAAGTCTAATTAATCTTATTCCACTTGACTTAAAGAAAGAGCATGTGAAAGAAGGGGATCTGAGGACATCTATAACCTAAGCTCCCAAAGCATGAATTTCACGGTACTTACCTGGTCCTGGCCAGAGGCTGGAGACTCTGGTGTGCTCAAGCCTTGCAGTGATGGAAGACTTATTTTTTTTTGGAGAAAATAAGAGAATTTGCTTCTCTAAAACCTGAATGAGGAAGATTAGCCCACCTTCAGCTTCAATTCAATCTCGTGCTCAACCTGCAAACTTCTGATTAATTATTAGACCTCTAAATCATCTTTACAATATTATCTCCATTGCATATTAATACAATGACATTCTGATATATACATCTGCTTTTTGTGAGTTTGGTTAACATGAGTCGGCCCCACAAATCTGATCCATTGCCAAAACTGCCTTTCAAGCTGAAGGAAGTTGAGAACCAGACTACAGAACATGAGGACACCCTCCAACATATTGTCAGCCTGTGACTAGACAGCCAACTTTTCTCTAGACAAACATATTTACCTCACTGTCTCCCTCAAACCACAGCACACCTAATTCAGGAAAATTCTACTGTATCCCTGAATGATGTTGTCTTTGGATGCCCTGAATGCTCAGGAGCTCATTGTCACAACCCTTCAAAGGAATCTGCTTTCTTGGAGATCTTGGCTCTTAGAATATTCTTTCTTCAATTGCAATGAAACCTGTCACTTCATAATTTCTACCTACGGGTTCTTTCATAAAATGTAACAAATGTTTTTGGGTGTCTAGGCTGTCTATCCTAAGTTCCTCCAAAAGAACTTGAATGTGATGGAGTTCAGTCCTCTCACCACCCCACTGTTCTCCTTCTAGCTTTCCAGGGTCTTTCTTGAAAATAAGATTCCCCCAGAATCTGGTCAGTCCACTAACTTTATTATTTTCGAGACAGAAGATATTAGTGCAGCAAAAGTTTGTTATTTCTTTTAGCAGCTGCATCTCACTGTTGGCTCAGATGCTTCAGATAAAATGCCTTCATCTCAATGCATTTCCCTTTCCTCTTGGATTTGAAGCTGTTGAAATGGGATACATGTCGGAAAGGCTGTGGGTTTACGATGCTGAGCTTATTTTTCCCTTTGGTGAATGCCATTTCTGTTCAATCTGAGGAAGTGGGTCCTTAGCTCAGGATCAATATATAGAGCCATTTCAAGAATTCAGACCTAAGCAGCGAAAGAGTTTTTCTTTGAAAGAAAAAAAAAAAATGTTCACCTTTCTAGAGTTCATGAGCCATCACAAAAGAGCTGGGAAGGTGTCTTACTCATCTAGGACCTGGTGGGTAAAAGGCTTGACGAATCTATTTCAATTGAGGGGGTGGGAAGAGGGAAGGAAGGGAGAAGAAAAGCTATTTTGCTGAAAGCTTTTTTTCCTTCGGGTTCTAGAATATAAATATTGTTTATATAGTAAAAGAGTTTAACCAAACCTAGGATGCAGTGACTTGTTTCTCTCAAATCCCTGACACATTCTGGGATGAACTTTCTGTCATCTGAGATCCCCTCCCTTCCACAAACCCAAACTGTCTTAGCACTAATTTGCCTATTTGTTGTAGACTTAATATAGACAAAAATTTCCCATCACGAATTCTCCCCTACCCTGTCCCTCAGCCCCAAACACCCTTATTATCCCCACTTGCCTCTCTACCCTCTCCTCCCCCCAGCCAAGTCCGCAAACCCACAGGCTTGAGAGCTGAGGACTTGAGGTTATCATTGTCCACACACCGCAGGACAGACATTCGCGGGGACAACTTTGGGAGGCCATGCGCTCGTACCCCTTAGGAAGTGGGAGAAACCCCCGCGGCTCCGTGTTGTTCCAATGGTCTGTCCAGTGAGTGATTCCTGTTTCCCCAAAGGCTGCCCCTCATTAGCATGAACGGGGGTGGGGGTGGGGGGAGAGAAAGAGCAAAACGCTCAGGCTCAGTTTTAGAGCCTGGGAACCGTGTCTACAAAAATGACAGCTAGAGCTTTCTGGCTCCTCTGTTTGATCATTGGATCATCTCCCCAAGCCCCAGTGGCGGAGAGAAAAGGTAAGATCGATGAAATGCTGAGCCCTGGGAGAGGGGCTGCGATCCGGCGGGGGTGGGGGGGACCTGGGGAGAGGACGCGAGGAGAAAGGGGTCATAGTTTGTAAGAGAGGAGACCCCGGGTCCGTGTTCGTAGGGAGCAAAATGTGTCCCCAAGATTTTGTGTGTCTTGGCAGCCTTTTCGGAAAGAAGCCAGTTCAGCTACTGAAATGATCTCGAGCGAGCCAGGCAGGCTGGAGAAAACTTTGCATGTTAAGTAGTTGCTCCATCACAGAGCAGTGAAAGTGTCAGAAGGGGTCGCCGCGCGCCTTTCGGGAGCCGCGCGGGCTGGGCTCGCAGGACGCGGCAGTGGCAGGCGCCCGGAGGAGCGCGGGGTCCCCCCTGCGCCCGCGCCCGGGTCAGCCCACCAGGGCTCAGGGTGAAAGGAGCGAAAATCAGACGTTTCTCCCTTCTCCCTGTAAAGCCAACGAATGGCCCTGCGACACCTGAGTCGAACACACACACACACACACACACACACACACACACACACACAGAATTTCATGCATGAAGTGAAGATAAGTTACTGAGGGAATCAAAAAATAAGGGATTTTCTGTGGGGAGGTGTTTTTGTTTTTTTGGTTTGTTGAGGGGAATGTTCTGTTCGATCTCACTATCTCTGGGAAAAATAGCTTCCCCACCTCACAGGGCAATTTACTTTGGGTTATTTTTCCACACGGAAATTGAATGACTTCAGTGGCATTTAACCCAAATATCGGACAATCTTTCCCATGACAACAGATGGTGATATCAATGGGGGAGCAGTTGTGAGGTCAACAGTTGACAGTCAGGAGTTGGCTGTCCACCAGAACTTTATTCAGCTGTGTATGGGACAACATTGACCACTATGAGTTAGATTCAATCTCTTTGCAACAACATGAACTACAACCGGCTATTATTGATAGGTGAAAACTGATTTTAAAGATTGTCAATTTGGAAAGATAAATCACTTTAAGTGAAGCGTTGCAAGAGCTACAAATAGGCTGACCAAGCTCTTCAATGCAAGAGGAGAGAAATGCTGACCACCAGCCATTAAATCAAACAACAGAAAGAAAACTCAAGACGGGTTCTTGTGCCTATTCGGAAGGCACTGGGACCCAGGCAAACGGGGAGCTGATATGGTGTAACTGGGCATGCAAAGTTGCCCAGCTTCCAAGTTGGCTGAAGTGTGCTCACCAACCTGTATGCAGAGCCAGGGAAAATCATGAATAATGTAAAAAAATTGTTTTCATGATATAAACTATTTGGAGTTTTTTTTTCCATCATCAAAGGAGGGGAAAATGTAAGCGACGTGTGTGCTTTTATACTTAACCAGGGGCCTCTAACTCCCAGCCAGGCTTTAAAAATCTTTCTTAGCTGTGGTTTACCAGTAAGTGGTGTCCAAGAAGCCAGATAAAAATCCACTCACAAATGCTCGATTCTGCAGACCCAGATGACAGTGTAAACACGGATGGGAAAACCAAATAGTTCTGTTGTCAGGGGCGCTTAAACAATTAGAAGGACCTGTAATATGAGACCTCTCCCCCTGGGGTTTGCTCTGGGTACTTTCTCAACAAATTGTACACAGCAAAAAGGCGGATGTTTATACATATATGTACACATATGTATTAGAGAAAAGGCAAAAGAGTTTGTTATTTAACAAGAGTTGTCAGTTATGTTTAGTCCTAGAACGAATAGGTGGTTGTAACTTTAAAGCTATAGATTTGAAAAGGTTCCTTAAAATGAAATGTTCCCATGTGGTAAGATTTTTCTCAATTGGCCTCATTCTTGGAGGGCAAACCCCTCATCTCTGTCTTCCTTTGGGGCCTAGGAAACGGACCTGAAGCTGAGGCGGCTTCCCTCCCTTGACCCTCCGCCTTCCTCTCCCCCTCCATTCTCTTTTCTCCACTTCCAGGTCTCCTGGCTCCCCCATCTCTCCTCTCGCAGGTGCTTGCTAAGTTTACATCGTCCCCATCTCCTTTCCCTCCCCTGTCTTCTTTCTCCCCATCGGCCTCTCCTCCCCTCCGCAGCTTCAGCTCTGCTCGCCTCCCCTCTTCTCTCCCTACAGCCTCGGCGCCCCACAACAGGAAGCCCGACCCCGGCGGCGGCCAGAGCGCGGAGATGCCAGGGCCCCGGGCGCAGCCGGTCCTCGAGGCCGCTCCCCGAGCCTGGTCGGACCCGCGGCGCCGGAAGCCCCCACCGCCCGCCGAGAACCGGGCCGGCTTCCGGGAGGCCGCGCGCGCGCCCGCCGGCCCGCCGAGCCCGCGCCTCCCGCAGGCCGAGAACCGCGCGTCACCGCACCGCGTGCCTGCGCTGGAGGACACATCGCGGCGCGCGCGCGCCCGGGCCCTGCGCTTCCCAGCCGCGCGGCCGCCTGCGCGCGCCGCCGCCGCACTGGCTCACCCAAACCGGCCGCGCGCCGCCGCGCCGCCACCGCCGCCGCGTCTCAGCCCCCCGCGGAGGGACACAGAGCCCAGCGCCGAGCCCTGCGCGCGCGCCTGCGGGGCGGACCTGGACGAGCGCGAGTCCTACTGCGCGAGCGAATTCGGTGAGCCCCGCCCCGCAGCTCCTCTCGGGCTCGGGCTGCAGCGCCCACCCAGGCCGCCGGGCGAGCCCTTCCGAGCCGAGAGCGCCCGGCTGTGTTCGCGGACACCCTAAGCCAAACTCTAGAGAAACCCACCCACTCGATCCTGCAGACCCCACACTCGTGTGGACTATGTCGTGATTTGTTAAAAACGCACTGGGGAAAGAAAGAGGAAATGAGCGTTATGCATTTCTCCAAACTCTTTGTTTTTGAAAGCAGCAGTGAACGGAATCGTGCATGATGTGGACGTGCTCAGCACGGGGATCCAGCTGGTGACTCTGCTGGTGGACCGGGACGGGCTGTACAAGATGAACCGCCTGTACATCACTCCGGACGGCTTTTTCTTCCGAGTCCACATATTAGCCCTAGACTCCTCCAGTTGCAATAAGCCATGTCCAGAATTTAAACCTGGTATTGAAACTGATCTGACCACCTTTCCATATGTACTTTATGTCACCATTTGTAACTTGGGTGCCACAGCTCGGTCTCAATTGGTCACCCCAGTACCTTTTTTTGGGAGAGGGGTATTGGAAAATGAATAGATTTTAGATGACAGATATTTCAGCCACTGTGATTTAAGCTGCATCAGCCCCCCACTCCCGCGCCTCCGGTTAAAGGTGAGAATAGCACAGACTGGCACAAAGCAGGCACTCAGGAAATACTTGTCGATAAATGGAGTGCATGATGAAACACCGTTGCCAGAAGGGATGCGTAAGGGGTTCTGTTTAAACTGAGTTTATGTCATGGGGGCGGGGAATGTCGGATACCCACTTCCACGTTTCTAGAGATGTGCTCTGGAAACTCCTGCTGATACTTGTGATTAGGACCTCTGTTCTCTAATGTTTACTATTAACAGGCTGATGATGCTTATCTTCTAAAGCAGGGGTGTCCAAACTTTGTTCAACGTTTTTTACCAAGGGCCATATGCGGTAAAATACACAAACAGCCGGGCCACTCACTCGAGGTGAAGGACGTATTGCTTCACCTGGTTTATTTAAGTAAACTAAATATATTTTTTTGAATTTGCTGTGGGCCAATTAACAATGGATTGCGGGCCGGTTTGGACACCCCTGTTCTAAAGGTTCCCTAGACTGTTTCCACTTGTTTTCTGAGGGATAAATGTCTGAGAGTCAAGATAATAGTAAATTCAAGCTCAGGCATTTCTGAAAGCTCTTACATTTTCTTGTTTTGTGGCATTTAAAAGACACTATGAATTTATATTTTGTTTTTTCAGGCAGCAGGTATATTGTGATGGGCCACATCTACCACAAGAGACGGCAGTTCCCTACAGCTCTGCTCCAGGTCCTAAGAGGGCGCCTCCGACCGGGAGATGGGCTGCTCTGGAGCGGCAGCAGCTATGTGAACAGGTTTAACCGAAAAAGGGATGGGCAAGTTCAAGGTGCAGTTCACACCCAATGCATTTGAATTGTACCATCCTGGCATTTCTGGATCATGAGAGACTTGGAATTCAGCAACAAGATGGGAAAGCTCTATCTTCATGTTAACGGCATCTTCTTTTAGAATAGGGCCCAATGCTCATTTAGGAACTAGCTGCATAGTTCCAACTCTAATCTTGAAGTTCTCACTTTATTTGCAAAATGCTTCTTAAATGGTATGCTTCTGAGCTCCGTGACAAAGTTATTCAACTATAGCACCAGTTATGCACACAGCTAACTGACCTGTCCGGTTAACAGATCACTGCTTCATGTGGTTTATTTTTAATTATTTTAATTTAAATACATTCTTCAGTAGAAATAGTTCACAAAAACATTTCCTTGATTTTATATACAACTTTGAATAGTTTATATCACGTATCAAAGCAAATTTTATACCCAAACCATCACATTTAAAATTCTGTACATAACAGTAAGTGCACTAGTCAGACATGTATGAAATGTCATATAGATCAAACACTAGGGTCAGAACCCAAGACAAGTTATAAAGTTTTACACTTCAAGAATACTAAAGGGCTTAATTCAAGCAAAATATTTTTTCAACAAGTGTTTCTGATGTACCAAAATGTAAGATACAGTTTATTTTCATGTCTCCCTGCTCCTGAAAACGTATGTTTTGTGCCGAACTGGCAGTTATCCCAATGCTAAACATATTCTGGGTGTATCTGATGTCATTTTTCTATTAAGACCAAGTATCATGTTTGTGTTTGTAAAGCAGTAAATCTTGCCTTGAAATCAGATCTTGGATGCACCTGGTTTTTTTAGCCTCACTGAGCCCCAAAGGTTTGGGAAAAAGCCTTTCTCAAACTTACTCCAAAAACCCTGGAACCAATATTCAACGACAGCTTGCAAGCATGTGACTTTTAAGCGTTTTCCAGTTGGTTTGAAAAAGGATTAATCACTAGCTGAATTTAATATTGATTTTATACTTGACTCCACAGATATTAACAAATTTTTTCATAAGACCAAGCTGTACAAGTTCATTTGAAACACTGTGAATAGAGACACTGATAATCTATGGTTGAAGATTACGGCCTAAAGATAAAAAACAACTGCACTGAAGAGAGAAAAACAGCCTATGTGGTCTTAAAGGAGATGCACTCAGGCAAGTGCCTTTAGCCTGTAATGGCACACAGTCTTTAATGGCCATACAGAAGCACTGAATATACCTAAAGGACGCCAGGACAGGACCTAGCAACAGCCTAAGATATAACATCTGATTGTAATGGGAGATATTGTTATCTTATTTGTCCCAAACAGGGGGCCAAGAGGTAAAATAAAAGTTGAGAGGTTCTGACTGTTCTGTGGTTAAAGCATTACTGAGGGATTTTTAGAGAATTTTCCAAAAATGAGTCTTGGCCTAAACTTATTAGAATTGCTTCTTGGGAAATCAGCGACATTATTACACAAACTATCAACAGCAGAGGATGCAGCAAGTGAAGAGCTTCTGGGTTAGTTTTTCTTAAGATAAAAATTAACTCAAATGTAAGTAGCACCAGTCACAAAAGTCAAAGCCAAATTTTCAAATGTCACAAGGCTAAGTGGTAACCTTGAATAACATGGAAAATGAAATGGCCAAACGGGTAAATTATTGGTTGGATGGTCAGATGTTTGAGCATGAAGAGTAGAGTTAGAAATAACTCTGGTTTAAAAGGGAGGGGGCAAAATCACTTTCATAATACATAGCCGGAGGGTTAGGGTTTGATTAGACTGATTTGATAATAACTCAAGTTTCTGAGCTTTGGAAACACAAAGTGCCCAAACTGCGTGATCTGTGTGATGCCTGGCCATATAGTTAATAGGTACACCCCAGCACACACAAGCAGGCCACCTTTTTAGCAAGTTCCTCGTTAAAATGCAGGCCATCCTTTAAGACCAGGTTTGCAATGGAAGTCGATTGAGGCTCAGAGGTAGAGCTGTGGTGGGCGTGGGGCCGTGCACAGGAGGCAATGAATAACAGGCTGGGAACTCCAGGTTAGCAAAAGAGGTGAAGAATCTGCTTTTCAATATTCAGTCAGTACCTTGGATACCATCTTGAATATTATGGACAAATTTTATTAGCAAATTCATTGTAGTTCCTAATCCTTTTATGCTATTGTACTTCTTAGCACATGGATTTGTTGTGCTCCAAAGTAAGGACTCTGCACACCTAACAGGCCCTCATCAATAAAATATTCAGTTGCCTTTGAGAGGAACTCATTAGCATCTCTCCTTCGAATTAACCTGCTAGAATTCGACAACAAAAAAGTACTTGTTTTTCTTTTGGTAGGGAAAGGTCTATAAAACGTACACACTTTTTTTTGGTACTAGCTTGTCACTCTTTTAAAGGTATCATTTGGCACTGTTTATATATTTCTCTTAAAATCATTTTTAAGGTGGCTCAAACACACGTATATGCAAACACCTAAAAACTGACCTGACACCTATAATGCACAACCCAACTTCAGGAAAAGGACTTTATCATTTAAAATATGTGGCTTATTTCTTCAGTTGAATTTGGTCCAAGTTGGATGAAGTGGGGTGTTATCTTCTAAGAACTGTCTTTTTTGGTATCTTATTCTAAGTATCTGGAAGTACCGCTGAAGATTTCAAATTATTAAAAATACTTCTCAGCTGGCTCTGTCTCCACCAAGTACTTATAAAAACATCACTTTGCCCATGAGATACCACCATTCTCATTTTAAGGACTAGAAAGCTTAAGACTTACGGGTAATAGCCTCAATTATGAAAAGGGTGAGTGCTGCAATAAGTCTGTAAGTGCAGATTTAAAAGGTCACCAGGCTGGCTCTCGATTATGAGAAACACACAAAGATGCAGGGAGTTTGCCTAACAGAAATCAAGAGGAAAGAACTTTTATTTGCAGATTCTAGGAAGGTAGATGACAAACAACAGCAAATGTCAGTGTCTGTAAATAACACTCCAGGCCATTTCGAGTATCAAAAGGTAATTGTTTTACTTTAGAAAATAGCTCTAAAAATGCAAGTTTTTTTAACCCACTGCAGGATATTAACTGAAATACAAATCCTGCAGAATTTGGATAGGAGAAAAAAAAGCCTTGCCAATATTATGAAAATACTTTTTATGAAATACTGTGTTTCCCTGAAAAGAAGACCTAGCTGGACAATTAGCTCTAATGTGTCCTTTGGAGCAAACATTAATATAAGACCGGGTATTATATTAATATTATTATTATATAAGACCCGGTCTTATTTTACTATAAGACCTATAGTAAAGGTCTTATACTATAAGTCTTATAGTAAAATAAGACCGGGTCTTATATTAATTTTTGCTTCAAAAGATGCATTAGAGCTGATGGTCCGGCTAGGTCTTATTTTCCGGGAAACGCAGTAGTTTAAGGATTGTTAATTTGGCAGATGAAACACAAGCATTGAAAATACCTTTAGCAAAGGAAATCCAGTAATGCAAATTATTTACAAGCCCAAAGACTGAGTAGAAAAATCCTAACCGTATCACAAATGTGCATTCTACTACTTGGATTATTGAAAGCAAAATAGCTGTAATATGTGTATTTTATTGAATAGCAGAAGCTTGTCAAAGAATATTCATAGAAAAGCAGCTTTGGAAACTCCTTACGTGTTATAAGAATGTATGTTTTTCAAAAATTACTTTTGGAAGACTAAAGCTCCGTAGTTGATAAAACTATAAAATGTCTATGTATTTATATGGTGATAGAAATTGCAAAACTTTATAATATTAAATACACATATGAAATTAACATCTTCCCGGACAGAGGATTACCATAAAATCCTCTTTTTTTGTACAATCTGGCAAGGCCAACAGCTACAGAAAATATATCAACCAACCACTGTTTCATTAGAAACTGCACCAAATCCAATGTCAAAAACATTACTTTATTTTTCTAGGATGAAATGTCCTATTACGTACAAAAAGAATAGCTGTTTAGAATTTGCCACAATCTGTTAAAAACATAGCAATCTATTGCCTACAGGTAGGAAAGTTCTTGCCGCAACAAGTTTTAAATGATTAAGCCCATATATATCTATATCTATATATATATGAATAAATAGTACAGAAATACTGTGATGTGATGAGATGCAGAATTTTATAATTCATTAAAATGTAGCATTCTTGCATCAGCACAGTGCATACAATATGTAACATTTTTCAAAAAGTAAAAGGACAAAATAACCTATATTTGACTACTTCCATGTTAATATTTTAAGCAAAAACGGTTTCCATGTTTTCATATTGAGCAATTAATCTCTTTAGTTTGTAAGCATAGGTTTAAGTGACATTTTTATGTACAAAAATGGGCTTCCTTAGATAAAAACACAGAATAACCTGTACACCTGAGCCTGTAATAAGAAAGAATTGGGAACTGTAGCAATATCTTTCTTTTGAGAAACTATGGTCTGGGAAAGGTTTTGCATAGCAGGGTGATATTAAACAGAAGGAAACTTTTTAAAAACAATAATTAGGTAAATTCTAGAACTTGGCAGGACAAAGCTAATATGAATTAGTGCAAAATCTAGTCAAATTTTTGCAAAGCTGCATAAACCAACCATGGAAGATCTTCTAGAAGCTATTATTACAATGCCGTAATACAAGTGTAAGGTTAGAACACTGAAAGGAAAAACATGCAAAATACACCCTCCTCCGTTGCTTCCATCTTTTTTCCTACTGCTTACACCACTTTTCCTTAGTGGAAAAATACCCAAAACAACACAACCAACAAAAAATACAAAAAAAGATGATGTCATCTAAAAAAAATGCCCTTCATAAAACATAAATAGCTAACTGTTTATTTGCCTGGTAGCATATAATACACAGGTGAAGGCAATGTCTGTTTTGTCACATTACCATTTTTACTAGTACGATCAATTGATGCAACAGAACTAGCACCCCTGAAGATTTTTCTCTGACGTGATGACAATGGGCTGGGCATTGTAAACTGAAGGGCCACTAATATCCTGGACAGATCCAGGTCCCAATAGATTCTTCTGCCTTTTATTTACCTTGCAGCCCTCCCTTTCCCCTTAAAGGCTTACAGATAATCATTAGCGCACATTCAAAGACACCATCTGTGGGAGAAAAATGATCTCCATTTATTTTGTTTCATATACATCCATAGTTGAATTTTAATACAAAAAGAAAAAAATTAGAATCTGACAAATGTTTACAAACAAGATACTTTCAAATAGATTTTACTCATTTTAGCCTGGTGCAGAGTAAATGACAAATTGTACTGTTATATTCAAGGCAAGAGAGTCTGTAGTCCAGGACCACTTAGCCCAACCTTTATGCAAGCTTAATTTTTATCTATCATGAACAATGAACGCATTGTTGATTCCCAGTTGTGTGTGTGTGTGTGTGTGTGTGTATGTGTGCACATGTGTACATAGCAGCTCCTTTCATAGAAAGAAAAGACATCTAGAGGTCGTCTTGTACTTTTACCTACAGGAATCATGATAAGATACAGAATGGATTACATGTAACCGGGGCTGAGTTTTATAAGAAAAAATAATTAGCTGACAAATGAGGGCAGCAATAAAAAAGCGTCTTTTTTGCAACAATAAATAAATACAGTCAAAAGTTTTCTGTGAGACTCTAAACCAGCTTCTTCACTGAAGAGCAGACGTGGCATTTCCATGGAGTTACACTTGACCCCATATTATCTTTTTTTCTTGCTTCCTTTTTTCTTTTTTTTTCAATAAACAAAGTTTTCCCGCTTCTGCCACAACAATAAAACCATTTGATCTTGACAAGATAATGGTGTCGTTGACTTTGCTTTTCCCTTGTCCGTTGGACAAAATTGGTCAAGAATATAATTGGACTGTTATGACCAATAAAAACGAAGTTTAGGTCAAGTCTTGTCAGGATAACCTGACTAAAAACATCTGGCTCCTTAATTTAAAATAGTTCAGACAACCAGATTCTTGCTGTGTTTTATGTTTAGGTTAACACGCTGAACTTTAAGAAGCTGTAGACTGCAGTTTGTTGTTATGAGACCTACAGAATACAGAAAAAAGGGAACAATTAAGCACCCTTCATTTTCGAAAATATGATGTTCTTTATGTGGATGCCAAGGTCAGTCTGTCTGGGGGAAGCAGCCATGTTCTTTCATTGATCCTTGGTGAGCACATGTATGAGAACCAGAATTTTTTAACCTATAATATTAAAAATCTTCACTGTACACTAAACATGACAGCTAGTTCACTGAAAAGAAGCCAATATTAAAAATATATATGTGTTTAATAAAAATTACATTCTTAGCCAAGGGGACAAATAAAGACATTTACAGAAGCATTACCATTGTGGTAAAAGGGGTGTGTGTGTGTTGTGTGTGTGTAAGCGCGCATGCACAAGTGCACGCTTATTTACATTGATTTGAGGACTATGAAGAAAAATGTTAAAAGAAGAGAAATAGCAGTATTAAAATCACATTTTTCTATTAAAATCCAGAAAGTCTCCTTTCTAGTTTCACAGTTTTATTCACAATTTTCGTTAGTAAACCAAATTACTGTACAGTTACCAGGACTAAGTCGAAGGACTTTCTACGGCAATGGTGTATATACAGAATTTTAGGAGTTTACAATTTTTATATACATTGTTCAACATGGCTGCTAGAATAAATTGTTTATTACTATACATCTTTTTTTAACATTAAAAAATTATATTAACTAATCTGAACTTGGGGGGGGCAATTTTGAATTAGGTAATCACATGGTACAATAAAAGAGTGACCCCAACATCCAGTTTTGATTCCAGTTAAAAATTCAGACTAAAGATATCACAATCTGTAAGAAAAGAAAGAACATGGATGGTATAAATGATGAATTATAACAAAGTACAGTAATGAAAATAATTTGCAAATAATGCTGGAGATCATAAATTAAAAATGGAGAAAATATGGCCAAGGAAATACTGGAAATCCATAAATAAATCAAATTTCAATGATGGACTACACGTTTCATTCTGCCTTCAATCTGGAAATCAACAAAAATTCCCTAACACCTCTTCAATTTTATTTATTTAAGTAGAATTGAGCAAACTTCTCAACTGGCACCCATGTTCTGTAATGGGAACTATGTAAACTGGAACATAGGAAAAAGCTGCATGAGATAAGCCGGTGGCGAGCTCTCCAGCGGCCCCTCTGCTGTGCAGACCCAGCATCCAGGCCTCCTCCGCCCCTCCCCCAACTTTGGTTTGCACAGGCCCACAGGAGCTGTCCTCTCCTTGAACAGCAGCTGCCACTTCCACTCAGGGTTCTGCCTGCAAGCTTGGCAGCAGGGCGGGACTCAAACCCCCCAGCTTCCACCTCACAGTTACCAAAGACTAGAGCCTTTCCAATTGAAACAAAAAAAGCAATTAAAAAAATTTAATCAGAGGAGTAATTGCAGGAGGTATAAATCAGAAAGCATGGAGAGGCTAGTGAGTTGTGGTCCTCTGTCCTGTCTTAACCTGAGGTCCAGACTCTCTAGGATCAATTACTTTTTGACGTTTCAGTTCTTAGGTAGTTAGCTTTAATGTACTGGTGTTTCTTGTTTTATCAATTTTATAGTTTAAAAATCTGTTATGGCAAAACAGAGCTCATGCAACCAGTTCCCTTCTTGAGTCCAGGTTTTATTTTCCTATAATTTTAAATTAAATCTTTCTATGCTTTGTCTACAGGCTGATTCTATAAGTTGAAAAATCAATGTAGTATTTACATTATTATGACTATGTAAATACTTCTCCCTGTAGCACTCACTCCTTTGCTAAGAGGGCATTCTCAGCATTCCTACACAACCTTTTGTTTTTCATAGTTTCCAATTGCCTTTCATTTTTTTTCCCCTTACAGTCTTAAACAAATTATCTTTTTTCCCCCAGACACCTCCCTCAGAAGAGTGCTCCATTCTCCAATTTGGGCTGCTTGCTGCATAACATAGGCCTGCCCATGCAAATGTCACCTTGGGCCAGAGTAATTCCCACTGCTGTCCTGAATCTCGTTTCCTGGATCCAAGTTCTTGTTTTCTTGATTTGCTTATTTTGCTAATGTACATCTTAAAATAACTTGCTAAGAAAGGATGCATGGGAAGGAGGCCCTGAGTCCTTACGTGACTAAAAATGTATTTATTCTGCCTCTGTTTGATTGTTTGGCTGGACACAGACTTCTCGGCTGAAAAGTTTTCCTCAAACTTTTGGATTTATTTCTCCATAATCATCTCTACCATTCCATGTTGCTAGAGAAAAGTCTGATATTGTCTAATTCTCACTGGCGGTCTGTTTTATCCTCTTTGGAAGCTCTCAGAAGAGCTTCTTTCATCCTTGGCATCTGAAAATTTTACAGTGATGTATATGAGGGGTGGAGCTGCTTCCATTTGTCCAGCTGGCTTATTATGTTTGTTTGTCAATTGTCCTCATCATCCCACATACCCCTGGCCCCTCTGCCCTGTTTCCCTACGCCACAAAAAAGTAAGCTCCACAAAGAGCAGGAGCTTGATTTTACTCACTGCTATATGCAATATCTGACACACAGCAGGGTCTCCGCCATATGCTGAAGGAATTAATTTGTTTTTCTTGGATTTGAAGTCTTGTGACTCTCATCAGCTCAGGAAATTTTTCTTATATTAGTTTTTTGATAACTTCCTCTCCTCTGTCTTTCTATTCTTTCTGGAATTTCCATTAAGTGAATACTGAGTACTTTAAAACATTTTTTTTCATATTTTTCATCTCTTTGTCTTTCTGTTCCTTACACTGAGAGAGTTCCTTGATTTTAACTTTCACTGCTTGCAATCAGTTTAAATTTTTTCCAATCACTCCTTTTTCTCAGATTGCTCTTTATTCCTAATATCATGTTCACATTTTTTAGATGCAATTATCTTCTAACATTTCTCTCGGCCCGTGATTTAGAGGATTGTTTTGTTTTTTTAAAGTTCTCTATTTTCTCTGGAATCCATTTTTCTGCTCCACGTTGTTGGCTTTTCTTTCACACTGCAGGCTTTCCTTACATATCTGGCTGTCTGTTCACACTTAAGTAAGTTAACAGACTAGATAGGTGCCTGGAGAGCCCTGTGTGTGTGTGTGTGTGTGTGTGTGTAAGGCATACTGACTGGCAGGTTTTGCTTTTCATCATGATTTCTCAATCTCAGTACAGATTGACACTTTGGGGCTAGATCATTCTCTGTTGTAGGGGGCTATCCTATGCATAGTAGGAGGTTTAGTAGCATATCTGGTCTCTACCTACTAGATGCCAGTATCACTTCCTAGTTCCAAATGTGACAGAAAAAAAAGTTTCCAGGCATTGCTAAATATCCCTTGGGGGCAGTGCAGGGGGGGGAAAAGTTATCCCTGTTGAGAGCCACAAGTTTAGAATAAGGCAGCTGGGGACCTGGCCCTTCAGAGGTCAGGGGACTTTACTCTGGGTTCAATTTTTTTCTGTCTACTCTAGTTCTCTGCAGACAGTTTATTCCTTTTCTTTAGAGAACCCTGTCCTGTGTTCTTCCAGTTCTTCAGGCTTCCTATACAGGCCTGCACACAGGGGTTTGGGAAGGTGGCCAGCTCATATATACAGCTGGTCCCTAACTTATCATTCAACTTACGATTTTTCAACTTTACGATGGTGTGGAAGTGATATGCATTCAGTAGAAACAGGCTAGGCTAAGCTATGATGTTCAGTAGGTTGGGTGTATTAAATGCATTTTCAACTTAACAATATTTTCAATTTATAACGAATGGGTTTATCGGGACATAACCCCATCAAAAGTTGTGTAGCATCTATATAGATCTTCAGTTAATCCCTCCCTTTTCCTTTTCCTTTTCTCTTGCCTATTTTATTTCCAAATCTCCGTGTTGGAGGCTCTCTGGGGTTCTACTGAACAGGAAGCTGTCACCTCCGCTGAAGAGCCCTCGAGAGGGAGGCTGGGCCGTGGCTCGCCAGGCTTCATTAATCCATCCTCTTCCATCTGCTTACTGTATTCCAGAATTGGTTGAAATCTCATTAGCTAACTTGTACCATATTCTTTTCACTATTCTGAGCTTATCCCTTTATTATTATTTTCCTGATGATTCTAGCATATTGAGTAAGTCCTCTTCCATTTTAAGTTTTACAGCTAATGGGTTAACAGATAGGGGATTATAAAAATGGGAAAATTTTAGAGATTTTGTAAAGTTTTTTTGGTTCTTGGGTCTATAGCCTAACTGCCTCCATACCTGCTTTCCTTTCTTCCTTGCCTCCAGTTTTTGATTCTTTTGCTGAGAAGGTAATTGGATACTTCGGTTGGGCTTGTTCTTAACTCTTAGTTTACGTAAACTGACTCTAAAATGCAGTTCTTGATCTACCTTGCTACAGGAGGAGACAGACAAAACAGCCTATATATTTTCCTCTGAGGAAAATTACTAAGTAGAGCACTGGTTCTTACACTTTGGTATGCAGTTCCTTGGGAGTTCATTAGATAATATAGATGCCCAAGCCCAACCCAGCCAAGATCTACCCAATCTGAATATCTAAGGACATTCAAATTTGTGGGTTGGTGGATGGGGGGTGGTGTATAATGAATCTCAGGGGCTGCGGAGTGGTGGCCACTACCATAGGAATGGAAGACGGGCTTCTGTTGGAAGAAAGTCATGGGCTTGAGAAGGTGGGGGCTGAGGTTCAGAAACAGATGTCACAAAAGTCATAGTATCTGAATAGCACGCCAAGTTATTCAATGCTTTTACGTTACCACAGGTTTCAAAGAAAAGGTCTGTGGGCTTAAAGTCTAGATTTGCCCACAGAAAAAAATATCCAGAAAAATAAAACGATTTAAGATTTCAAAGACATAGCAAATATGAAATAAGGCAAAAATACTTAAATGCCCCCCTTATGGTCCTCCCCTCCCTCTACCCTACAGAACATTTTTATACTTCTGTAAACACAACGAGAGCACGTGATTTTACTTACTACTACCTCTGCATGTGCCCCATGGTATTTTAAGGTAGCACCTTGCATTCTGTAAACATTTGATAAATGCTCTTTGAATTTTAAAAAATGCCTTTAATTTTAAGCAAATCATAAAACTCAGCAATTTGTCATTATGAGTCTGTCCTCTTATCCTTGGCAGTATATCATTAGGCTAGTCTTGATTTTTCTTTTTTTTTCTTTCTTTTCTTAGGATTCTTGATTTGAAGCCTCAAATTTACAATAAACTGCATTGGTTGATTCCTCAGAACAGTGTAACAAGTTTGAGGAGCTGAATTAATTCAGAACAATGAACACATCTGCTCACCTGCTAGCTTTGAATCCTTTCAATTTCTGTACAAAGAATGATTCAAGAACTTCTGCACACTGGTAAAAAGGGGAGTCACTTGGATTGTAGTAACGACAGTTATCAAAAATTTTGGTCATATCTGCCACAAATTCCGTCAGCTTTTCATAATATCGTCTCTGTATTCTTTCTTCCATGGTGGCAAGGTCTTAAAAATACAAAATATAAAACATTTTCAAAGCTTTAAGGTTGTTCCAATGTGAATAGTGCCCATAGAGCTGAGTAATAAGAATATACATTTCCTGCCCAAGCGGTCCTAGAACCAAGCTGGCTCACCACTGAAAACTATTTAGCAATTCATGAAGAAAATAGGAGCACTTTTCCAATATTGTGTTTGATTTTGGGGATCTAATGTATGAATCTTGCCTACTGTTAAGATTTTTTTTTTTAACTTTTAGTTAACTACAGAGAATAGCTCTTTATTCAATTGGTTTGAAATAAAGGAAACCACACCAACATGATAATACATATCTAAGTATAATACATTTTCACACGCAAAAAATTAAGCATATTAGATGTACAAAGAAAAGAGGGATATCCAGAATCAAGAACAAAATCTCTGTGGTTTTGTAATACTTGTATCAGACTTTAAAAACATCATTTTGTTTTCTTTATTCATTTTTATTGTTGCCTTATATTAGTGACAAGTGATTCACCACTTACAGTGGTAATGATTAAAGGGTATATTTAAATCAATTTAAGGGGAAAATATTAGCTGATATGAATAAAAATATTAGTATGTAACAGTACAGGTAGCATGCAGAAAAAACAAAAATCAACAGAACAGGTAATATGCAAAAATGACACAGGTAACTGCTTTGGAATATACTGAGCTAAATCCACTTGAAATAACATTAGGTCCTAGGAGAAAGCTGTGTTTGAAGGAAAATGCCACATACAATTTCACATAAAAATTTGGGAAAGTAAAAGGCCAATGATCTCAAATCATTCTAGGATTGATTGATACATAACACAATTCTAAATTAAATCTCAAGGATTATTTTAGAATTTGAGAAAATGATTTTAAAGTTCAGTCAGAAAATAAAAGTTCAAGAATATCTAAGAAACACTTTAAAAATAAAAAGTAATGAGAGAAAAATTAATCTACCAGACATTAAAAAAATATTATAAAGTTGTGATAATGAAAAGTGTGGCATTGTGCAGGATGACACAAACATTAATGGAACCGAATTCAAAATAGGAACAGACCTAGTATTAAGCCTAAGAATTTCATATATGTTGAAGACGTCATTTCAAATAAGCAGAGGAAGGAAGAATGCATTAAAAAATTGGGCTGGGGCAACTGATTACATATCCAAAGAAAAAAATTTAATCTCACATTGTGAGCCAAAATAATTCTAGGTGGATTAAAATATTACAGCAAAAATTAAAACTATTAAAAGTACTAAGAGACATAACACTATGAATGTAATGAATCACTAAATTGTACATGTAAAAAAAGTTAAAATGGCAAATTTTATGTTATATATATTTTAACACAGGCACACTTCTTTGATAGTTTCAGTTTATACGTGTAGAAGAAAAACTGTAAACAAGAACAACTGCAAAAATGCACCTAGCCTGCTTACGTTCCAAGCACGCTTTGGGCACATCTAGTTTATCTGGGTTATAGAGGTTGTACAGGAAACAGTGAACGTTTAACACATCACACCAGGATATTATTGTTTCCATACTTCAATTCTGGGTACTTACGCCTGACTAGTTTTAATAAAGTATATGAGTAGTGCTTGGACATTTTATGATTCCAACTTAATTAGGTATCCCTTAAAAGAAAAAAAGTATTAGGAGAACATATAGGTGAGTACTTACAAACTTGGGTAGGGAAAAACATGAAAAGCATGACTCCAAAGGCAGAACTGATAATGATTCATACATGTGAATCCAAAAATGTTAAAAACTATCATATGCCCCCTTCAAAACGCTGCTATAAAACTTTTAAATGTCCTTACTATATAAACAGCCATTAAATAATTAACAATATGAATGTCACAAGAGAATCCACAAACAGGAAATTCACCTAGAAAATATTTAAACAATAAAGTAATCACTAGTTACTAAAATCATGCAAAGCCAAAGAACCTCTTTCTTTGGCCAAATTAGCAGAAATTGAAAATTTTAGTATCAACCTATTAACAATACCTCTAATGCAGAGTATAAGAGTGGCAGTAAATTTTACATTTTACTCTCTACACTTCTTTTTAGCTTTATTAAATTTATTGGGGGGGCATTGGTTAATAAAATTATATAGGCTTCAGGTGTGCAGGGTGTGCAGTTCTACAATACATCATCTGTATATTGTATTGTGTGTCCACCACCCAAAGTCCAATCTCCTTCCTTCACCACATATTTGACCCCCTTTACCCTTTTCTACCTCCGCTCACCTCCCTCTCCCTCTCTACCATTCTTTAACATCTGCATTTGTATACCAGATATATTATTTTGAAATAAATATTTACAATGAAAAAATTTCCCCTCACAAGAGTGATAATATTCAGTGTTTCCAAGTGTGCAGTTTGATAGTTTCAGTTTATATGGGTACAGATACACACTATTAGTGGAAACTGGTTCAATTTGTTGAAGTGCAATTTAAAAATATTTATGAAAAGCTTCAAAAGTACATATACCCTTTAACGCAAACATTCTAATTCTAGGAATTTTTCCTAAGAAAACAAACAAGCATAGGCAGATGCATGATCAAAGATATTCACATAAGTGTTGTTTATATAGTAGCAAAAACTGCACACAACTGAAGAATCCATTAATGGGGGGGTATGATTAAATAAATTACCTAAATTTCATGTAATTAAAAAACAATGTAAGTCTACACCACAGCTGATGTGAGAAAGGTACTGACAAGATTACAAAGTATATTATAAAACACGATAATTCATGTAACCTATTTCTGTTTTATAAAATACTCCAAAAGAAACTACTATTTTCAATTTAGTCTATATCTTTCCAGACATTTTCTATATATTTCCAAAGTTATTTATGTACCCTTAGAAAATATATAATTGTTTACTGCTTAAAACCTAGGTATTATTCTGTAACGTTCATTTTTCTTTCAGTATTATATTTATGGAGATCTAGACTATGTTTATGTACATTCATAAGATGATGTTTATCTGGGTGGTATTAAAAAAAAGAAAGTAAGATAGGAGAACAGCCTAGCTCTTCAAGAAAAGAATTTTGGTTAACTAATTTAAGGTATATTCAATTTACAGAGTATATGAAGCCAGTAAAATCACGTTACTGAAGATTAATGACACAGGAAGATGTGTGCCAGATGGATCATTCTATAGTCTCAATTTAAACACACACACACAAAAACATATCAAAATGTAATGGGATTCAGTGAGGAAAAGATGAAAGGGCATTTTATCTTTTCTTATTTTTTTCTTTATTGCCTAAATTTTCTATAATTAACTTGTGTTATTTTTAGAAGTAGAATGACCTATCTATCTATCCATCCATCCATCCCTCGTCCCCCCTCAGGTACTTTCTCAAAGCAGATTATACAAATCTGAAATAGGATTCAACTTCTATTTTCAACATCTAGAGAACAGAGGTAATGATTGCTTATTTATTTATTTATTTATTTTCTGAAAGATACTTTTAACTAAGCCCTCATTAATTTTTTCTACGTTTTCTTCTCTTTGAAAAGTTGTCATCAAACACAAATCCCTCCTATTAGAAAAATGTTGGGGGCGGCCAGTTGGCTCAGTGGTTAGAGCACAACGCTCATAAAACCAACATCACCAGTTCTATTCCCACATGGGCCAGTGAGCTGCGCCTTCCCCAACTAGACTGAAAACAACAGCTTGACATGGAGCTGATGGGTCCTGGAAAAAACACTGTTCCCCAGTATTCCCCAATAAAAATTTTTAAAAAATTGCGATATAGTTGACATTTAACATTGTATTAGGTTTAGGCATACAGTATGATTTGATATGTGTATATTCTGCAAAATGATCACCGCAATACATTTAGTTAACACTACCATCACACATAGTTACAATTTTTTTTTCTTGTGGGGAGAACTTTTAAGATCTACTCTCTTAGCAACTTTCAAATATACAATAAAACCCTTTGCATTTATAAAATGCTTAGCTGGCTTTTAGAACACTTCTTTCATCAGCTGCAGCTAATCCTTTGTCAGTTTTGGAAGCTTTTATAACTTTATAAATTTTTTTGCAGATAAACTTTTTAATAGAATCACTGTAGCTTTCCATTTTAATACAATCACTTGTAGCTGTAACTTATTATCCGCCCCCTTCTTTAGCCAGGAAATGAGGCTACATCTTTTGGATCTCTACTCTGGGTCCATCACACTTGCTCTCCTTCAGGAAAAGATAAGGAAGAGTTCACAGGAAAGGACAAGAGGCTCAGACAGACCCCGACCATTCACTGATGTTACTCATTCTGTTATACAGCTGTGTAATTCTCTGCTTATATATCATTTGACTTAGCTGCTCCTCTATTGGTGGCTATTTATTTCACTTCAAGTATTTTTGCAATTATAAACACTGCTGTGATGAACAATGAACTTGTGCCAATGTAAATCCTAGGAAATGACATTGTTAGGTCCAAGGTTATGCACATGTGCGTTGTAAATACATTCTCCTAGTTTATCCTACAAGTTACCATACCAATTTATGCTCCTACCAAATCTGCTTAACATATCCTCATGATATAATTTTATGGATGACTATTATCTGCAGACTCCTGAAAAAACTCCACATTCAACCCAAGTACTTACCCATTGGCTCCTTGATAACACCGTAATAATCTGGTGCATCATTGGGATCCACTGGCTCAAGGAAAGGCCAGGCCATCTTATGGGCCTGCCACAGGGAAAAAAAACAAAGCATCATTACTGTCAGGTGAAAACACCAATTCCATTTAAGTTTCCCATTGGAGCTACTACATCAAACAAACTTTAAACTCCAAAAATCAGTTTTAAACTGGATAGGTAAAATATTTATACTGAAGTGATTTTTGCTCTGGTCCCAAATTATCTCAGATGAGCGCACTATAATAACGGTTCTCAAAGGCTTGTCTGAAGATCGTGGCATGGGGGGAGGGAGGGTGGAGTACTAGCTCCCCCTGATGACCTGCCCATTAAGCCACGTTGGCACTGCAGGCACATCTGTAAAACTGGGGGTGGGATGGGTTCCAAGTGTGGAATGGTTACCACTACTGGCTAACGAGGTGGCAGAGATGTGATGTTAAAGAACACTCAACCACATATTGAGACTACTGATCTCCTTTCAGTGCTTTCAGTTGTGACTAGCACTACAACAGGAGAAAGTGTCAACCTAGCACTCGTATGTCTAGAACACATCTCTAACATTTGCTAATCTCGTACACCATCCCATCCCCTTTAAATTTTTAATAAGAGAGGGAAGGCTTTGGCTCAAAACCTTAGATAAGCATTTGTATCTCAGTAGAACTGAATTAAACTGTTTTTCAATCTGTGGTGTTGCGATCAAGTTTAGGTTAAGAGAAGTGAGTCATTTAAAGTACAAGTGTTAGGTAAACCACAGTGCGGCTAGTGTGTGGATCTGGTGAGCCTCATGACATTGGCATGTGGAGGACTGAAGTCTGCGGAGTACTTCGCTAGACTGGCTGGGAGTCAGTAAATAGCAGGTACTCCAAGATTGGCAAGTTCAGCCCTAGAAGTGTTTCCCAAGTCACACTGGCTGACTTCATCTTCAAACACTACACACAGAGTGGCTTCTCACCTGTAAAGAACGCAGCACCCTCTTCAGACCCTCATAGTCCTTCTCTGTCAGCGGCGTGAGCACTGTCATGGCATCCTCTGTCGACTGGCACTGTGGACAGACATACTCGTCAATGAGCTCTGCCTCACTCTGCAAGATGCCAACGCAGCGCCCATGGTACCAATTTTGACACCGATCACAGCCAATATAGAATCTGCAAGGTCCGAAATGGAAATGTGAGTTCAAAACAGATGGGATCACATTACTTATAACTTATTTTAAAAGTAATAAAACATGCACCTGAAAATATTCTAACCCTGGGATATAAAACATTTAGTATTATAATTGTTTTAATACTTTTAAAGATTGACGTTCCTATGTGTTAATTTAGTATTTCTGATGTTAAGAACAGGCATTAATAGTTTATTAAGAACACTATAATATTAGAGAACCAATACAAAAAAAGTAAAACATTTTAATTGACTTTAAAGCTCAAAACAAAATAAAGCCCAAAATCTTTCAACAAGTACCATATCAAATGGGAAGCTGATATTAACCACCCAACTGGGAGTTCAAAAGCCTATAAGCTAATAACAGTCTCAGAGCTTGTATCCAAATTAGTGTTTTTCTAACCTACAAGAAAGCCATTTCAAACACTGATGAAGTCCAAACAAGTCAGGCTATTTTAATCTCATTAATTTCTATGTTACATGTTGAAGAATCAAGTCTACCATTAAACCATATTTTTTTCCAATGAATCTCAAACATTCACTATGAAGCAACATAAATTTTGAAGGGGAGGTAAAGAGGGAAAAAGAGAAAAAAACTGGAAAGGAATTTGTAATGTAAGTGTATAATATATGCAGAAAAATATCTTGCTTTTTATTTTAAAATAAATAACCAGTCAGAGCAATTTGGCTTCCTAAATTATTAAATATGATGCTCTTATCAGAACTCACTGTGACTCATCATAAGGTGTTCTGCAGATACAGTACAATTCCTCACTGCTGCCCTCTTGTGCCCGTTTACAATCATTACAGATGTACACATCCATTTTCTTAGCCTCCTTTTCTGTGATGCCAACACATTCTCCATGATACCAGTTAGTACAAAGATCACAGCCAATATAGAACCTAAAAGTATTCACAATGAAAATGACAATGTAATTGTCATTTTGAGCTGCATGGTACTTAAATCTGTCTTCCCTGCGCTGATTCACTTTCTTACAGGATAACTTTCTGCAATGAGTCAGCTAGACACCTTGAATCCAACCATCCTAACCCTGGCAAACTACAGCATCTGACACTGTATCAAGTATGGAAACATAAAGTCACTGACATCGATTTCAACAAATACACTGTTTAGTGAAATATGGGTCATTAAAAACATACTGGAATTTGAAAAAAATAAAGAACACACTGATGGTAATGTCTGCTTCTTAATGAATGTGTGTAAAACTGTAACAGGCACAAAAACCAAAGCCAAAGAATCAAAGACTTACATCTGTCAAACCTATGCCACAGAAGCCATTTCAAAATCAGGGCTATTTCTTAGATAGGTTTGAAAATGTATCGCACAATTTAAATTTGAAAACAAAGCAAAGCGCAAACACCAAGTAGAAGTTACACTACAGGGAACATGCAGGTCAGCCAGGTGTAGAAGATAAATGGTCAAAATATGATATGAAGAAGAAAAACTAAGAAAGGTACATGGAATAATTCAGTTTCTGACAAGTTTTCTAAATAAGCCCTGGAATTTAATCTAACTGTAACAGATGATGACATGGGCCAGTTAATATAATGTTACTAAAATGTGTGTGACACTGCAGAGAGTGGTCATGCTAATTAACTGGTAAGGAACGGCTTCAATTCAAAACTATGGTGTGGAGGGCAATGTAAGGGTAGTTATCCAGAACAGTGAGAGGTTCTAAAGTAACTGGCTGGGTGGGGCTGTGTGAGTGTGTAACTGGGGGTTAATCAGGTACGGTTAACCCTCAAGGCTTTTGTAATGTGAGATCCCCAGTGACAAAATGAAAAGTATCTCTATGACAAACACCGCTTATCTGAAAGTGTGGGCGGGCACTGTGTAGGATGGCCAGGCCAAAGTCATAGCAAGATTAGTATGAATCACAGGGAACCAGACTGGCTTTGCTGATGCCACTGGTCCTAGCAAGGTGTTTCTTGGTAGATTGACCTAGAGAAACGGAAGTAGTTCTCAATCTTCAAACTAACCTGCTTTATGAATGTTAAGGAATACATGCTGTGTGGTTTATTTTGTTACCACTAACTTTTTTCTTTTGAATATGACTCTTGCATGATTTTCAATGCCAGAGGTGTGGGCCTTCAAGGTATTTTTGTATGTTGCCCTCACCAAATGGTGGGCTGTATGTTCTGTAAGTAAGCTGAGGATCTGAATTTCAAGTTTTAGTCACTCTCACTAGATTCCCAAACCAGCCACGTCTGGTACAAGCAATTATAAAATACTCCTAAATAGCCACTAACTCAAATGAACCTGGTATCCTGAAATGTTAATAATGACAAACTGAAAAACATGAACTATCCACGATGATGAGGCAATCTCAACAGAATGAGTACATGTCCATGTGTGCCTCGTTTTATGCAACGTACACATTTCTGGGATCTGGGCATTTTCAATATGCCAAAGAAGACTGTTAAAGAAATTTCACAAGCAGATCTTTTGTCAGAAAGAAAATCATGGTTCTGTTTTGTTCTAGAAATCATTTAGTTTATTTTGCTTAAAGGGAGGCACACTTGTATTAGACTAAGGGAAAAATCAGTTAATAGGGCTCCACTGTTTACATTATGTGTAATTCCCAATAAAGGAAGACAATGCAAAGTGAAGATGCCTAAACTGATCTGTGTTGAATTCAACACACAGCTAAATCTACCAACAAAAAGTTTTGATCTAGCACATTATAATTTAAATAGCACCATCAAAGCAGCTTCAAGGTTGCAACTTACACATCATTAAAGAGATCACAATTTTATTTTAGAAATTGATTAGGCATCCATTTAAGGTAGACAATAAGCATTACCAATACCAAATGATCATATTTTATAGCACAAATAAACTTTTCAGTACTGTAAAAATATCATGGTTTATTTTGGCTTTACAAAGCTGGCCTACATGTAAATGTTTAAAATGGAAGCTAAATACAGTTGAATGATAATAATGATTTCAAAAAATGAGACTACATTTATAGATTAGTATCTCTAAAATGTTTATATATCACCAAATACAAGTGACAACTGTCAAAAACAGTTTCCAGCTGCCATGTTTATCAAATTTTGGAGTGTCTTACTTGAGGAATGGGTAAAAGGAACACTTTTTGTGCTTTTCTGACTTTTGTCCCCAACAAGAAAATGGGAACTTTGACAAAAAATAATATCGTTACAGTATTCCAATACAAAAACCACAGAATTAAAATTAAACAATAAAAAAACCAAAGCCACGCAAACGCGAAACCTCTTGCACCATTCATACTCAGACAGTCTCTAGAATTTGATGTAATCATAGGGTTGCAAAGATTCCAGAAAGGATGCGCTCAACTCTGGGCAGCAAGAATCATAAACCTCCTTCTCCAGACAGCACGACTGATTGATTTGGAGTTAATCCAGAGAAGAGGAGAAAGCAAAGGAGCAACAGAAAGCTTGTTTTTGACAGAAAAGAATATGATGGACAAACACGAACCATGAACACGTGAGGTAATGTTTTTACTTTCTAGTGTCAAGGTTAAGAATATCAGATGCAACACCACAGATGAAACACTATTACCCTTTCTTTTAACTATTTTACTTTACATTGCTATCAATATACTCATTTTCTTCAAAACTAGAGATTTAACAGCTAAACTTTAAGAAAATAAACTAGAGCTCAAAAGGATCTACTCACTTAGATTCATCGTAAGGCGTTTTACAGATACAGTAAAGCTTTGTGTCCTTCTTAGTTTCCTTTGAGGTAGTAGAAATCATTTTCTTCTTCTTGGACTTGGAGCTTGAGTCTCTTTCCTCTTCTCGCTTCCTCTTCTGGGAAGCCGCAGGCAGCGTGGCCGTGGCCGTGGCCAGAGGGCCTGAGTGCTGTGGGGGAGGCGGAGGTGGAGGCGAAGGCGGGGGGGCCGGAGGCGGGGAAGTGGCAGCTACTGCTGTGGCCTGCACCATTTCTTTTTCTTTCTTAATTTTCAGGTCTCTCTTGAGCTCTTCCTATTGCCAATTAAAGACAATACAAGACTATCATTTGACTTACGTAAATGCACGCTCAGGCCACAGGATGTTACATTACCTCCCTTGTCGAAGTAGCTCCAAAGTTCAGCCTAATGTGAAGGAGTTTTAGCAATTCCAAACAAGAGTAGAGTGTTCCTACTATGCCTTAAACCCAGTTAAAACAATTAGACATAGAAAGTGAAGATTACGTAACAACTAGAAAGCTGCTAGTTATCCTCAAAGGAGATCTGACAGAAAGATGCCCAAGTGTCTAAAAAGAACATCCCTTCCCAGCATGCCCTCATCATGTCCTGGTTATTTTAGTCGTCGCTCAGGGTGTGATTTCAAGTGTCCTCACCCACTGGCTGCTTTCTTCTGGCCACTCCTGTGTCCTTCAAGTGAGAATGAACATGTACTAAACATGATGTTCAAAATATGATCTGATCAGCCCAGAGTAGAATGAGAGCTCTGCCTTGTTTATTATGCTCCCATGGCTAGAATTTAAGACGGCAGGGAGAGCATTTTCTTAACACAGATTTTGTCATAAATTAAAATCCTTACTGCTTTCCATACGAAATACTTTACAGACACACCGCTGCTACCAGTGCTACAACTTATTCTTAGAAAAACCACTATGATTGGCATCCATGAACAAACTTGGTGTAAAGAAACCATAGTTATGACCAAGCTTTTAAACATCACAAAAATTCTAACAAACCTGAATGGTCCTGGATCAATATTTTTTTCCATGTAGTCTAGATAGTCTTGTGAGAAGATAGGCTCTGTGACATTCAACAGACCTTCTCTATTTAAAAAGAAAGTTGGAGGGCGGCTGGATGGCTCAGTTGGTTAGAGCGTAAGCTCTCAACAACAAGGTTGCCGGTTCAATTCCCACATGGGATGGTGGACTGCGCCCCCTGCAACTAAGATTGAAAATGGAGACTGGACTTGGAGCTGAGCTGCACCTTCTACAACTAGATTGAAGGACGATTTAGAGCCAATGGGCCCTGGAGAAACACACTGTTCCCCAATATTCCCCAATAAAAATTAAAAAAAAAAAAAAAAAGTTGGAACTTTTTCCTAGGGAAGAAAGTAAATTTTGAGTTTCATTTGTAATTAATATGGGTTTATAACATAATGAAATAGACCATAGGACAATCAAGATCGTTAAGACAGTGTAGTGGGTACATACTTTGATCTCTCCTTCAAGAACATACCGATGATAGTAAAACATAAAAGGAGAAAACTGAAGACACAGCCATGCTTGAATACAATATTAATGTCTGTATGGAATGGAAACACGAAACTGTGAACAGGGCCGAAGCTGCAGGCCTGCTGGGCTCCAGATCCAGAAGCAGGAAGTGGTAGCCCAACAACAGTAATAGTTTCTGCAGGAAAAAGGGGGACTCAACACGCTTGGTGTTAAGGTAGGAAACAAGACAGCTTCCGTTTGGTGTTAGGGTTGGCTGGGCTACACTGGGCTTCAAGAGAGGAAACAAAACAACACAAAACCACTCCACTAACATACCAAATGAAAACATGTAATGTGAAAAAAAGACTACCAACAAAAGCAATAACCAAATCTGAATTCACTCCATATGAAATCAATTTTATAGAACAATTTGACAAAAATTTTTAAATACGTATGTCTATTAGTATGTATGTTTGAGATATTCAAAGAGCTAAATGAAGGTGTAAGTTCTACTCAAAAATGAGTAAGAAATTATTTTATCAAAGAGACAAGCAGAGGACGATGGAGGAGAGCTGAAAAGATAGAACACAGGACATTTTAAGGGCAGTGAAACTTACTCTGTATGACACTGTAATGACACGATCCTATATTCTCTATGTAACATGGATACATGATATGCATTAGTCAAAGGCATAAAACTACAACACAAAGAGTGAAACTTAACGTGAACTAAGGACTTCACTTAGTAACAATGAATCAATATATTGGCTCCCTAATTGTAGTGTGCCATACTAATGCAAGACGTTAATTAATAGGGGAAACTGGGAGTGGGGGGTAGGATATGAGAACGCTCTATCTTTTGTGCAATTTTTCTGTAGATTTACAACTGCCCTAAAAAATAAAGTCCATTTTAAAAAGACAAGCAGAAACGACAAAGAACAAGTAGATATAAAGGACTGATCACATATGTTGAAAATAAAAAATAAAATCATTATAATTAAAAATTATTTTTAAAATATGCTAGCACATACACATTTGAATGTTGTCCTTCAAAGCAAATTAGCTCAGCAATAAGTTCTACCAGTTAAAATAATGTGGACTATATTCCTAAAGTGTAATTTTCTTCCTCATTAGATAAGTAATGCATTGTCAAAAAGAACACATCACTACAATAGAGTATTTAGAGTAGCAATAACCTTTTAAAAATGGCTGCATAGTGTAATAAATGTAGAAAAATGTTCAGTATATGTTGTCTCCAGTGTGATTCTGTTTTGAATAAAATCTGTTTATGTGAATACCCATATTAAAAATAATATATACAAGATATATTCTAAAATTATTTTTAAATGGTAATCTTTGGGAGAATGGACTTACAGATTATTTTTATTTGTTGGCTAAAAGTAATTGCTTTGGAGGCAATTTATTTATATATAAAGAATATAAACTACAAAATTTCCCCACTTTGTGTAGAATATGGAGTGGGAACAGTAGGTGAAACACTTTAAATGTTAAATAAGCATTTGTTGAGTGAACTGAATGGATACCTCACATTATAAATACTATTTTGCAACCGGTACTTTTCATCAAATATTTATCATGAGAATTTCCTCAACGAATTAAAAACAGAAAAAGCACCAATCCTACACTCACCATTTTGTTAAAATGGCATCCATTGTGTGGACACTCCAAAATGTATTTTATCCAGTGGTTCTCAACTGAGGGTGGTAGTGGTACCTCTAGAGCAGGGGTGTCCAAACTTTTTTCAACGTTTTTTACCAAGGGCCATATGCTGTAAAATACACAAACAGCCGGGCCACTCACTCTAGGAGAAGTACGTATTGCCTCACCTGGTTTATTTAAGCAAACTAAATCTATTTTTGGAATTTGCTGCGGGCCAATTAACAATGGATTGCAGATCGCAGTTGGCCCGCAGGCCGCAGTTTGGACACCCCTGCTCTAGAGAGTATTTGAGAATGTATGTGAAGGGGACAAGGTCATTCTTTTGGTTGTTACAATGAAGAAGATGCTACTAGCCTTTGGAAACCAATTTTAAAGTTGGTAGTTTTGTGCAAAAAAGTAGCCCGTCAAAAGGGCCCAGAGTGTGCCTGATGAGAAACACTGATTACTAATCTCTTCTTTGTGGGCTTTGGGCTGATTCCAGATTGTTGTTATTATTAACATTCACTATGTCCTTCTCATATATCTTAGATGATTCTAGAGGTGAAATTATGCATCAAAGTGTATCTACATTTTACAATCTTCTCATACATATTGATAAACGGTTCTCTAGAAATACATGATATTTTTTCTAGAAAAAACAGTATTTTCATTTCTTTCATTAGTAGTTAGGTTGAATATCTTTTTGTTTATTAATATTTGACATTTTTAGATTTGAAAACTTTGGTTTTATGTCTTATACAATCTTCTACTAGAGTTTTTTTTAAAATTTCAGTTTTGAAGCTGAAATATACCATGTACGTTTATAACTGACAAAAAAGTTGTAAGATATTTAAAGTGTACATTATAGTGATTTGATTTACATATATATTGTGAAAGTATTCCCCTCACCTAGTCAATTAGTGTTAGTCTTTCTTATTTCTTAAAGAACTCTTTAAATTTTAGGAATATTAATTCTGCCATTAATGTTCTAATTTTTTTCTTGTTGTTTTTCAATGTTGTTTATGGTATTTATTTTCCCTATATAAACTTTTTTCTTTTTGTGCCATCAAATCTCTTTTCCCATGTGGCACTTGGAATTTGTTAGGCTTAGGAGTGATTTTTCCCACTCCAAGATTACAAAATGACAATCGTGTTTTCTTCTGTTATTTTTGTGGTTTCCTTTTTTACATTAAAATTCTAACCTATAAAATGTGTCTTAATTTAAGGTGGAAGGTAGTATATTATACATTCTGTTGCTTCTGTGAATTAGCTCTTCTGTTTATTACACTTTGACAATGGTGATAGTCTTGATATTTATCTAGTGACTAAGTTACTGAATTGGCTCATAAGTTTGAGGAATTTTTCTTTTGGAGTTTTGATGTAATAATCTTATTGTATAGTTAACAATTTCATCTTTTTCTTTCTTTTCTTTGCTTAACACATTAGCTAGAATTTCCAGAGATGCTCAATAATAATGGAGATTTGGGGCATTATCATCTGGTGTCTGACTTTTGTGGGAAGATCTCTAATGTCTTAGAGTTGTGCATAATGTTGATTTTTGGGGCTGATCAATATTTTAATATTTCTCACCTCTTAAAATATACCATGTACTTTTACAGATGCTTTAGGTAGCCCACTTCTCTTTGTAAAAGCTGCTGTATGAATTGATGTTTTCTTTCATTTTTCAATAAATTCCCCAAGTAAGCAGAGGATTGGCAAAGCCTGCCACATCGGTCACAAATCAAGGAAGAAATGTGGTTTTACTTAATGAGCACACTTTATTTTTCATTCTTTCAACATTATTTTGCAGTTTCTCTGTCTACCTTTCTCATGAAACTTGGCTCCTAATAACTTCCGGCAAGACTGTATCAGAGACAAAAAGCGATTCCCAGGAGACTTCTCAAATGTTTAATAGACTAACCTCTTCCAGTGTCAGTCCAGCTTAGATATTACAATATATATTTAGATATAAAATCGCTATCTTGTTTCAAAAGACATGTGTCCCACAGCTTTTTACTCAATGTACAAAAATGTAAATTCTAGAAAACAAGCTGCAATTTTAAGCTCAACCAAAATTTCACAGGGAAAACGAATGAAATGAGATGCTGAATAGTGGGCACAAAAGGAAAGGAAACCCCTTCTCACCTGCACTTCAATTTGTAGGTCCTTGTCCAGGAGTGCTCTCTTTTTCAGGATTTCAGCTTTGAGCTGCTCTTTGTGTTTGAAGAGCAGTGCAGAAAGCTTGGTAGCATTCTGTTTGCTACGTTTCTGTTCCACGCTCTCTTCGCGCTTCCGTTTTTTCGCTGCTTGTTTTTCTTCTTTATCTATCTTATCCAAAATATACTTCATCACCTGGTTACAGACAATCATTCTAGAGAGAAATACACAACCTATGTAATGCTGGGCATTTCATTCTGAAAGGCTTAAGACATGATTTTTTGATGACTGGAAAGCTTCAAAGAGTGATTCCAACCAGCAATGAGAACCCATTAGAGCCAGGAGTTCTCATTTAATGAACTTCAGTTAAGATAAAAAATACAAACTCAGAACCTGTGCCTGTGCACGCTAAAGAGAACAGACCGACACACAGTGAGACCCTGTGTTATTGGGTTATAAGCATTTCTCCCTACCTTTGATTCTCTTCTCTTTCAGCTGGAGTCATGGTCTTTTTCTGTTTTAAATGTTCTATTACAGCATTATGCTTCATCACCACCTTCAGGACAGAACAAAATCCAAAAGTGCGTATTTTATAATGACCACAAGTTGGCATACAGGTAATAGTAGCAATCGGAGCACAAGCATGTGTTTCCCAAAGAAACTAGGAATTTTCTATCACAATACAAATAAAATTAGAGCTACTATATGGTCTAGGTTTACCATGTCCTGGTCACTGTGCTAAGGTAAGCACTTGACATGACCTCATTTATTTCTCAGAACAATACTGAAAGGTAAGAATAATTTTATAAATAAGATACTGAGACACAGTAATACGGCTGCAATTAGAGCCTGCCGCTAGCTATCATTCTCCAAAGGCCACACTATTCACATTATGCTCGCTTCCCAGGCATTAATTTCAGAATTCCCCCACCCCCATCCCACAGATGGGGTGAAGAGATTCGGGTAAAGACAGCTACTGTAACACATAATTCTCAATTTACAGACTATACAGTACTCCAAGCTGGGTCACAATGCATTTGAACATATTATACATGATGTCAATCTTATGAGACTATTACCATAGATCTTTAAAATCCTTTTGTTGTTCGAAAAGTGCTTCTAACAATATTGTATTATAATCAGCAACCTTGCTGAGACTAGATATTAATTATTCCAGCCACTAAAAAGAAATGACAATTATGTGACCCAATAGAGGTGTTAAGTTATTGCTACAACGGCAATCATATTACACTACATAAATTATCAACTCAACATGTTGTACACCTTAAATTTACAGAATGTTATATGTCAAATATAAAGTGCTTCTACATACATGAACTCATTTAATCATTACAATAATCCCGGGAGGCTGGAAAGAGAGGAAGTTTTAGTGAGAATATAGCTCAGAGAAGTCAATTTCATGGACTGTGAATGGGAGACCCAGGAGATGAATGCAGGTCTCATGACATGGGAACACTTGAAATCCACACTCAAACCCCTAACTAGTGCCAAGCGGTACATGCTGTAGATGCAAAGAATGTTTTCCCAGTAACGCTGCAGGTCATCATACACGTGACTTCATTTTAAGTAGAATAATGCTTACTTACCTAAATTACCTTACTTCACTAACATGCTATTGCATGATGCCACTTTTTTACTTCAGCTATGGAATAATGGTATTTAAAAGTTGTTTATAGAGGTGTAGCTAGAAATGCAAATGAGTTTAATCTGTCTATAATTTGCTTAGTCTACATGCAAACTAAGGGACGACATCTGTAAATAACTTCAAACAAATTGCCATGATGCCCGAAGTGGCTTTAGAACTTCATTAAATCTTCTAGCTTTGAATTTATGATACTTAAACTCCTAACTCCATGCTTCCCATCTTAGTTTTCCCACGATACAAGTAGTTTTTCTAATAAGCACTGACTGTTTATAGCCGAAAAAGAGTTCCAAACCACAGTAGTCATTCAGTAGTTTTTGGTCAATCCAGTGCTGCTTCCAAATCGAAACATCAATGACTTTTGTCTCATTTAGGAAACCTAACACAACCAAACACTAAGTCTAACGCACAGCACAATAATTCAAGCTACTGAACATGCTGCTTTTACTTAATAACTTTACCTGTTTCTGAATGATTTCACTTTGGTTAGAAGCTTGGAGGGTGTGTTCCCGCTTAATTTCTATCTGTTGCTGTTTCTTCTTTTGCTGCTGATCCCTGAGTTGCTGAACCCTCTGCAACTGCTCTTGCACACTGGCTGCCTGCACTGTGACCACATTCTGAATCTGGTGAGTCTGCACAGGATTGCTTTGCTGAATTTGAATAGGTAACTGGAGTTTGATTTGCTGGGGCACACCACCTTGCTGAGCCTGTATCTGAGCCACAACCTGCGACTGGATCTGAGAGAGAACCTGGACTTGTTGTTGCAGCTGAGGCACAGCCAGGACTTGGGGCTGTGGCTGCTGTATTTGTAGCTGAGGACGGGATGGGGGTGGAACAGTAACTTGACTTAACGTTTGTCCTGATGAAAGAGTTTGAGGTGAAGACTGTACCTGGGGTTGTGACTGTGGCTGGCCCTGGGAAGGTATCTGAAGAGATGTATGTGGCTGAATTGGAATCGGTTGGGAGGTTGTAGTCTGAACCTGGGCTTGCTGTCCAGGAGACACCTGGGATGGAGTTGATGGACGTATTCGAGTCTGTGGCGGACTCTGGACGCGAGCAGGAGACTGTCCTTGGACATTACTTTGAGGCTGACACTGTGCTGCAACTTGGGGTTTGGATGACTGTGCTTGGGTGGGTTGTGCTTCAGAAGGGACATGGGATGCAACAGTTGTTTGGGGCTGAACTTCAGGCTGAGTCTGAACTTCAGGCTGAGCTGGGGACTGGGGCTGGGTTTGTGGCTGGGGCTGAGCTGAAGGCTGAGCAGTCGGTGGTGGGGCTTCCGGAGGACTCACACTTGAGGACTGAGCTGGTGGCAGGGTTTTGGCTTGTTGCACCTGTGTCGGGGGTGATAATTTACTCTGCCTTTGTTCACTTGTACCTGTGAAAAGGAAAGACCAAATAATCTATTACTCTAGAACATAAGACTGAGGTTAAAGAACAACTTGAAGAGGATTTTCTAAAGGTGAGAATTCTACATTTCAGTATAGAACACTGATGCCTTGGAAATGCTCCATTTAGATACACGTGGGTTAGGACTCTCTTAAATTGGGGAACCTGAGCTGTTTCAGGGCCACCCTCTGCACACTTTGCTGACTCTCCAGAAAGCTGGCTTCCAAAGCAGGGCGTAGTCTCTGGAAATCAGCCAGGTCTTCTGGTCCAGGCTAAGCAACCCTCATTTTTCTCCTACGGCATGGTGGCAGATTGTGACAGCAGCTTACAGTAGCAGGCTAACAAAATGGTGCTGGACCTGCAGCTCTCACCTGCAGGTTATGAGCTGGATATGTCCACCTACCCTGAGATTAACTCCATGACTCAGTGCCTATAAGGCTTGGCAAGGAGTAAATGTAGGCACAGTTACCATAATACCCACTACTTTTTGCTGGCCCTACCCCCTTCCTATGTTTTTTATGGGGGGATGGAGGTGACAGGGAGTCTGGAAGAATAAGATATCTTGTTCAGATCTTGTGCAGCTGACCAGTCAGCTGTTAGGCTTATTGGCTTGAGGTATATCCTCCCAAAGGTAAGCACTGGTCCTCTCCTCCCCTCTTAGCCCAGCAGCTGTGGTAATAATGTGTGGCGTTTCCGATAAAAGCCCAAGTTCTACCTGCTGCTGTAGTGGAAACGGTGGTGGTGGTGGTGGTGCTGGCCGTTGTGGCTGTTGTTGCCAGTGGGGTAAACAAGAAGCGCTGAACAGTACCATTTGGCATCGCTGCTTGCATCAGCTGCTGTCCTGGACCTGGAAGTATAGTCACCCCTTGAGGTATCAACTGCAACTGTCCTGTAGTTTGACCTTGTCCTTGAATTACTACTGTCAAACCTTGATTGCCACCCTATGGAAAAAACACACAACATGCAAACAGAGATCAAAGCATCTATCTGTAAGAATACCATTTTTATGTTGAAAAGATCCTGCAATGTAATGAAAATATATAACTGAATGTCTATGGAATGGCAGCAGAAGGAATTCAGATAAGCTAAAATATTTACTTAAAAAGACTGATGCCGTTTAGTGGAAAAACCATGAACAATCCAGAGTTCCAATCCAAGCTCTCCACCTGGGGAGCCAGATTTAAATTTCCCAAATTATAAAATACAGTAGTCCCCTCCACCATCCATGGTTTCTCTTTCCTCAGTTTTAGTTATCCATGGCCAACTACAGTATGGAAATATTAAATAGAAAATTCCAGAAATACATGATTCATAATTTTTAAATTGTATGTTGTTCTGAGTAGTGTGATGAAATCTCGAACCTACTGCTTCGAGCCACTCGGGATATGAATATGTCCAGTGTCTCCACACTGTATACACTGCCCGCCCACCAGTCACTTAGTGACCCTGATTATCAGATCAACTGTCATGCAATGGAAGTGCTTGCAGTGTTCAAGTAACCCTGATTTTACTTAATAATGGCCCCAAGCATAAGGGTAGTGATGCTGGCAATTCGAACATGCCAAAGACAGGCCGTAAGGTGCTTCCTTTAAGTGAAAAGGTGTGTATGTATAGGAATAAACATAGTATATCTGGGGTTCGGTACTATCCAGGGTTTTAGGCATCCACTGGGGGTCTTGGGATGTACTCTCCACAGATAGGGGGGAACTACTCTAAGGGCAATGAAGGGAATGACTAACGTCAACACAAAATTCTGATTTTAAATCATCTGATATTTATATTGTTTTGCAATTTTCAAAGCATCTTTATACATACTGCCTCATTTGATTTTCTCACAATGGACTTGTGACCTTGTGGAGTAGGGAGAGAAAATATTACTATAATCTTATTACCAAATAGGAAACTCAAGTTAGAAAGTTCAGTCCCTTGCCCAAAGTTAGAGACCAAGTTAAAGGTGAGATAAAATGAGGAACCCAGGTCTCTTAGTTTGTTTTTCAGCACATACCTAGTTCTGGTGTGTTTGCGTGTGTTGAAGTCAAAGAGCTTAGGCTTTAGACATGGAATACAAATACCAAGTCAGGAGGGTCACCAGAAATTATCAAAATGGGGACCAGGAACTAAAAACTCTGTATGTACTGTCTCTTCTGTCAGGACTTATTAAATCTAGTAACCTTAACTACCAGGAATATGGCAGAGAATTAGAAAGTGAAAGTCAAAACAAAAACAACCCACCCCAAATTCCCAAAAGCGAAAACTTATGCTACAAAGTTCACGTACTAAATCTAAGCAATGTATATTTTACTCATGAGTCCCTTATTTACTCTTGCTTTTCTAAAATTTATTTTTTGTGTGTATACTCAAAAATACATAAAACACCACGTATGGTTTAAAGAATAATTAGAAGGTGAACATGTATAAAACCAGCACTCAGGTCCCCACTGCCAGTGCCTGAGAAGCGTCCATATGACCTGCTCTGATCTTAATTCCCTCCTTTCCCCTAAAGGTAACCACTATTCTCACTGTTATGACAACGCTGCATTTCTTCATAGTGCTACTACTTAGGAACAGCACTTTATCGGCCACAGGCTCACAACTTGAGGAGCACCATCCACGAAGATGATGATGGGAATGGTGTCCCCTCCAGGAGGGGACACGATGCAGTGGCCCTGTGTCCCTACACAATACGGCCGTTTTTGCCTGTTTCTGAATTACACCCATGTAGAATCACGATGTAAGTTTGCTCGTTACTTGCCTCTTTAGCTCAACAATGTAGCTCTGTGTGGCTCTAGTTTGCTCATTTTCACTGCTGTAGGAATATACCACAATTTATTTATCTAATTGATTACAGACATGTGGGTCGTTCCCAGTTTTTGACCCACGAACAATGTGCTGCTATGAAGATTCATTTCCCTGGTGCTCACATGAACAAGAACTTCTCTAGGGAATACACCTGAAGGAGAACCAGAGGAACCACTGGGACAGGGGAAAGCATATTTTCAACTTTCCAAAATGTTTAAACCAGTTGTGCATGAAGAGTTCATTTTGCTCCATATCTTTAAACCCTTGATTTTGTGTGACATTTGGATTTATACTAACCTTTTATGCAAATGGTTTTAATATGCATTTCTTTCACTACTAATAAAGTTCAACAGCTCTTTTTTTGGATTTTTAGACATTTAGATTTCCTCTTTTCTCATCTAGGTTGTTTGCCCTTTTTTCTAATAAACTATTGGATTTTCCCCTTCTGATTTGTAGTAATTCATGTATTCTGGATAATATTCCTTAGTTAATTGTATTTATACCTTCTCTCATTCTTTTCACTGTCTTTTATAATGTAGTTGAATGTACAAAATTTTCCTTCATGGTTAGTGTTTTCTGTGTGTTCATAAAGCCTTTCCTTTCCTACCCTAGGTTATGAGGACTGAGTGAGGTCATGTCCATTTTCATAGTTTCCCATATACTCTCAATTGTCCCAGCACCATTTACTGAAGTCTGTCCTTCTTGAACGATCTACAATACCACCTCTCGCATACAAGTGTCCACATCTGCATGGGTCACTTTCTGCATTTTTTACTGTTCTGTTGGTCTAGCCATCCTTGTGTCTGTATTAACTAATAAAGCAGTATATAGTAAAGTTGATATCAGATTATCACATAGGGCAAATCCTCTAGTTTTTCAGACGTGTTATAGCTATTCTTGGTCCTTTGCACTTCCATATCAATTTTAAAAATCAGCTTGTCAAGTTCTACAAAAATATCTCTTAGGATTTTAATGGAAACTGCATTCAATCTATTGATTACTATTAGAAAAATTGATGACAATAATGAGTCTTGCAAGGAAGCAGCTTAATGTACCCAAATTCTATTTTTCCCTAGGAAATTGGCCAACCAATACCTTTTGGTGGTTAAAATGTTACCTTCTCGCTGTTATAGCATGCATGGTCTGAGGGCTCTAGATATTTGAGGTTTAGTATATCCTGCGCCTTTAAGTGTTTTTGTTTAACCCTAGAAAGCCACCATTTCTTAAAATTTAAGTGTATTTTTTTAACTTCTGAAAATAAGTACATGCTTCTAAACTTACAGCAAGATAAATAAATGAGATCACCTCTAAGGTTGAAATGAAGTCTCGGTACTTACGTGGCCCTGTGTTAACTGGGTGAGCTGCGCCATGGTAAGCTTCACCTGTCCTTGCTGGGGACGAGGGGATTGTGAGGCTGACGACTGCAGATTTGCAGTGGATGGTCCTGAAGGTAAGCCTTTCTGCCCAGGGCTTGAAACTGCATTAGGGGCAGAGATGGCAGTGGAAACAGGCTGCCCTCTGATGATCTGAGTCACCACTTGCTGAGGAGTACCTAATGCAGACGGCAAAACATTGCAAATACTTACATGCCCTCGGCAGTATTTTGAGATGAAATATTCATCAACACATCAGATGAATGTATTCTTTTCAATTTTCAAAAAAGACTTATGGGATGCCAACAGCCCAAGGATGCATGCAGACATATACCCACACCTAAAGGACCCACCTCATTGTCAGTGAGCCTGTTTTCAACCAGCTCACTGACAACCATTCTCCAGTTCCTGCTAACTGTAGCAGAGTGAACAAACAATACTCTTCCTAAATGCCTAAAGCAAAATGGACAAGAGGGAAGACAGAAAAGAACGTGTAAAATATGCCACGTATAAGGCTGCCTTTCCTTAGGAATATGCTATTTTTAAAAAATTTAATATAAAATTAATTCATGAATTTTAAAGAAAACATACTGAAACATACACTGGGCTAGTTACATTTATAAATAAACTTTTCTTACAGCTATGTGCCAGATAGCTTGGGAGAACCAAGAGGGGAAGGATCATTATATCCTTAATTTAGGCACACTTTGTCTTACTGAGCTTCAGAGATGTTACGTTGTCTTCAAATTGAAGGCAAGACCCTCCACCAGCAAAAAATTCTGACTTGTTTTATGGTGATACTGGATTTATTGCAGTTGTCTGGAGCCTAACCATCAATATCTCTGAGGTATGCCTGTACTAGGGCAAAATGCTAAAAGAATGCTTCCATAGTTACTGTTCAATAACTATCTAATGAATGCAGTCAACGGGAATGGCTCTACAGTCTTCTAAAAACTACGTTTCTCATTTAACTTGCTGAAATTGGAAGAAAAAACAAGGTGGGATATTTTTCCCTGGTGGAATAGTCTCTAACAGTAATTATTTGGTAGCTAATTTTGCATTTACAAAGTCCTAATTCATTATTAATTAGCGAATAAGATCACATTTTCTAAGTTTTATATTCACTTTTTTCCTTCTGTGAACACATATTTCTGTGTATATTTCTTTTAATGACTGGTGTAAATATTACTGCATATGTATAAAACTGAACCTATTTTGACATTTAGAATACTTTCCTTTTTCTTTGGTTTAAATAATTCCATAAACTCATAGACACAGAAAATAGTTTAGTGGTTACCAGAGGGAAAAGGGGGAGGGGGTGGTAGATGAGGGTAAACGGGATCAAACATATGGTGATGGAAGCAGAACTGACTCTGGGTGGTGAACACACAATGTGACATATAGATGATGTATTATTAGAGAATTGTACACCTGAAACCTATGTAACTTTACTAACTGTTGTCACCCCAATAAACTTAAAAGGAACCCTCCATAGTGAAATCCTTATTTATAAATTTTTATGTGTTTCCAATTATTTCCTTAGAATCCCCAAATTACTGGGTTCACAGTAGGAACACAGTACTAAACGGAATTTTAGAAAGGTTATACCAATCCATACTCCCACCACCACTGAGTGCCCATTTTACTGAACAATGAAACTGTAGGTATTATCACTAAAGTAAAATATTCCAGCAATCGGAAAGATTATGATCACGGGGCCTGAATTTCTTCAATTACTACAGTGTTTACATCTCAAGTCGTTATACTTCATTTGTGAATTCTCTTATATAGTCGCTTCATACAGATTAAAGATTTAAATTATGAAAATGAATTTTTCCTACTTTGATGTTTGCTTTTTAATTTCATTTATTTGTAAACCTATTGAAGTTTTTTTACGTGGATTTTTTTTTTTTTTTTTTGCTTTAATTATTGCTTTTAAAGTTTTCTTGCATGATCTAGTCAGATCTTTCCAAGTATATTCTCAGTCATGGTACATATTAGCAAGTCTATTTCTGCCCCCCCCCAACTATAAAATGATTATTCCAGTATCATTTACTGATAACCAGTCCTTCCTTTCTGATTCAAAATGATGCCTTTGTCATACAGCAAATTCTCACATATAATGCTTCCTTAATGGTTTCTATTGGTCTAGTTTCCTTTGCTGTCACACTCCTAACTCTGGAGGCTTAAAATATACTTTCAAAACTGGCTTTGCAAATTTTCTGTCACTACTCTTTCTTCTAAACTTTACTTGGCTATTCTTACCCATTCATTCTTCAAGATGAGTCAAAAACACAGTACAGCACGTGTAGTCAAGTGCTTGGATTTGAGAACTTCTGAACCTTAACAGTATGTTCTCATATTGCAGTTCGAGGAACAATGCATGAAAAGTTACTGTAGTTGATCACCTGGTACTGATATAGTGTCATCATAAACACAGATGGATAAAAGGGCTGGTACCAACTGATTATAGGATGGTCATTCAGATGATCCCCAATAGCACATGTTATTTTTTGATTATCATCAAAATGCAAATTCAAAAATTAAAAAGTTTTGTATATCACGGGAGTCTGTGGATTCCATTTTGGGAAACGCTAAGTTGCTCTGTGCACCCTCAGACAGTGCAAACATCTACCCACCCTCCATCTGTCCGACCACAACTGCTGTGACTCTTCTCATCTTCCTTGGGCCCCATCAGCCTCATTGGCCACCCTGCTTTTCTTTCCACACCAGACACACTTATTTGTGAAGCTACAGATTCACATATGCAAGTGAAACATACAATTGCAGCTACATAAGGCATTAAGGAACACAGGCTCTATACATCTTGCAATTACCACGTTTTTCAGTTTTGTAAGTACATTACAATTTATCGTCTATAATTTTTTTTTCTCCTTTACATTATCTTTCCTTTTAGTTACCTGCATAATTGGCATCTATTTTTAAACAAGAGTAGATATTGAATTTTAACAATTTTCCCTGTAGCATTAACTGAAATAATAAATCATACTTTCTTTTCTGGGATAAATACGACTTAGGCATCAGAAGACTTCCTTTAAAAAGAAAAGGATGCTATATTTCTTCTTAGAATTGTGCTAAATTTGTAAAATGAACAGGAAAAGATTTAATCTTTTCTATCTCTGAAACTTTTTTTATAAGGAATTGTTTCCTAACCATTTTGAAGAATTTTACCCATAAAACCATGAGGTGTGAAATTGTTTTTTGTAGGTAATACTATAGTAACTTTCTAAATTTCTTTCCTTGATATGAGTCATTGAGATTTGAAATTTATAAGCATAGTACATAATTATTCCTCATTATTCAAATAGATTTAGTTCCTGAGTATAAATAGTGAGACTTCTCAAAGTCTTAACTCAAGGATACCTGTACACAATTCTCTTTTTTTGGGGGCGGGGAAGAAGGGGAACAGGACTTTATTGGGGAACAGTGTGTACTTCCAGGACTTTTTTCCAAGTCAAGTTGTTGTCCTTTCAATCTTAGTTGTGGAGGGCGCAGCTCAGCTCCAGGTCCAGTTGCCAATGCTAGTTGCAGGGGGCGCAGCCCACCATCCCTTGTGGGACTCGAGGAAATCGAACTGGCAACCCTGTGGTTGAGAGCCCACGCCCCAACCAACTGAGCCATCCGGGAGGGAGCTCAGCTCAAGGAGCCGTGTTCAATCTTAGTTGCAAGGGGCGCTGCCCACCATCCCTTGTGGGACTCGAGGAGTTGAAACTGGCAACCTTGTGGTTGAGGAGTCCCACTGGCCCATGTGGGAATCGAACCAAGAGCCTTCGGAGTTAAGAGCATGGAGCTCCAACTGCCTGAGCCACCGGGCCGGCCCACACAATTCTCTTTTGATTTAAAAAAGTTCATTCTGTTTTTATAGCACTTTCTCATTCCAAATTCTCTAAACTAGCATTTTGTTCTCTTTTCTCAAGATTAGACTTGCAAAAAAATGGTTTGTTTTAATATTTGCCTTTTCTGTTAATTAGTACTTGTACTTTTATTTTACTTTCTCTCTCCTGTTTTCCTTTAAGACTTGTTTTATATATTTTTCTAACTTCTGATTAAGATTTAAGAATATGGGCGTTTTGTCTGTTTTGTTCACCAATGTAGTTCAACTGCCTAGAATAGGTGCTCAAACATGTGTTAAATGAATGAATTTGCCTCTGAGTTCATCTTTAGCAGCACAGCTCAGTTGCTATTTGATAATCTGTCTGTAATTACCCATTTCATGTTTCTCTAAACTAAAAATCACTTATGAGAACATACATTTTTAAATTTCCAAGCAAGTAAAGGTTATTACTATAATACTTTAATATTAATTTCTATCTTTACTACATAGAATGTGGCCTATACAGATTTTACTTTTTGGAACCCATCGACGTTTTACCACTGATGCATTATATGACCATTTTTGTACAAATTGTCCACAAATATTTAAAACCAATGTGTATTCCTAAAGGTACAAAAGTTGATACACTGTCTGTTTCTGGTCTACTATGCCTCTGTTAATCCCTCCTTGATTTCAAATAGTTTTTGCTTTCTATACTTCAGTGATATTTAATTCATAAAAATCCAAGACTGGATCTTCATTGCAACCTGTATCTTTAAGCCAATATAATATTACCCTTTTTGTCCTATTTAACATTTTTTTAAAACACTGACTTCTACTCTGTACAAAATTACTAGGATTATCCTTGTCCTCCCCACTGTCCCCTTCTTTCTTTTTTGTCTTTATTTCATGTATCCTTACCCATCTTTTTATTTTTTTTTACCTTTGGGGGTAATTTGATTTTAGGTATGTTTCTCAAAAATGTATAGTTGGATTTTGTTTTCCTATTTAATCTTTATGGTCTTCAACTTTTAATATGGGAGCTTTAACCTATTCACATTAATGAAGGGCTGGCACTGTCCTTGTAATCTTGTTTTATGCTTTCCGTTTAAATGCTTCTTAGCCGTTTCCTTATCTCCGTCTTTTAACACAAAGACTATTTTCTTTGCTCATTCTTATTTCCATGATTTGAATGCATGTATTCCATTTATTAGAAGTTTAAAAAACATATTAAATAAGCATACTTGGATCTATTTTGCAATGCCAGATATGAAAAAATATCTATGGATGCATCCCACGATGCATTAGAAATTTAGTATGCTTTGAAGTCTTAATTCAAATTGGTATTTTCTAGTATGTAGAGTGACAAATACAGCGTATTACAGATTTCCTGGACTGGCTGTTTGGATGTAAAATGATAACACAGGATGGATGAATACCTGGCTGTACCATCACAGGTGTTCGAATAATTGCCTTTCCTAGGGTTGACTGTTGGAGTGGTGTTCTAATCACCGTCATACCAGGGCGGATCTGAGGCCCTGTGATTACCTATAAATGACACAAAAGACAATGAATTAAAATGTTTTTAAACGACTATGGCATGATGGACTTAGAACACAGATCTTTAAACATTCTATATTGATAAACATATCTACAGAAATGAGAGAGGCTCTTGGAAATTACATTTTAAATTATATTAAGCATCAGGATCCAGATGGAATTTTGAGGGAAGAAAATTTCATTCAAACGAGATCATATGCAATTCTTTGTCACTGATACAAGGAACAGCCTACAGATGGAAGGAACAAGACAGTGAAGCTCTAATCTATAACCACCATAGTTGCTCACAGGAAAACACTGAGTTCTGTTTTCCCTGAGCTCCAATCCGTATCTGTAACCTAGGGAATATAAGAGTTAAGATCAGAAACCAAATGTCCTTTCATAGTTTTAAAGGAGAGACAAAAAACGTGTTATTTTCAGTTTTATAGTTAGGTTCAGAACATTTTCAAGTCTGCAAAACTAAACTTTTTCCATAATACTAGGGCCAAAGAAATGATGTCTCTAACGTGTGCATATCAGCTGATTACAAACTATTGTGCTGTGGATTACATTTTTTGTTTTATTTCTTAGCTGCATAACAAGTTTCCTTGGGTGGTCCAGTGCTGTCCATTATTTTATATAAAGGGATTTCCTTTATATAAAAGCATCAGAAGCAATTATTATGATTCATATACTATACTAACGTGCTATTAACTACATGTTAAAAATGAACAGTTCATGTGTCATTTTTTTACTTAGAAATATAACAGAGTGTGTAAAAAATCAGTACTTTGTCACAGATTAAGTAAAAGGCAAAGGGAAATTAGAAGCTGGATTAATCCTGGAAGAGGCCATTCTAAAAAGCTGACATGGTGAACACTTGAAAACAAAATGAGCCTTACTGTAAAGAATGCTTACTTGTGAAGTGCTTGTGGTTCCTCCAGAGCCTGAGGTATTGGGCCTAATTGTGACTGTTGCTGTCCTGGGCTGGAATGAAGTAAAGGTTTGCTGACTTGTACCTGTACTTGATGGAATGATACCCAGGACTTTCTGCTGTACTTGAACAACACCTTAAAAAAGAAAGATAAAGAAGTAATTAATGTCTGCCCCATCAATAAAAAGCATCAGGTGTTGTTTGGATTCTGAGGAGAAACTACGTGTGGCAGGGTTTTATAGTGGACTACATAGAATGTGAGATCCGAGGACTGAAATCAGTGAAAAGGAAATGAAAAATAATGGCAACAGTATGATCTGGCAAATGTGAATTAAAACTCTTCACATTTCCCTTACCTCCTTGTGTTGCTGGCACATTTACAGCGACAATCTTGCTGTTTGCAGGAAGTGGCAGTTTGGTAATTACTTTTCCTGCCATAGTGACTGGATTGCCTGTAATTTGGAACGTCTGACCTGTGCTGGCAATGGTTGTAGCAGATGTGGCAGCTGTGCTGGTGGCTAATGGGGTATAAGACATTTAATAAGCTTTAGATTTAAAATAACCAGCAACGTAGTGATTTCTAGGAAGGGCACCAATGCATGAAATGTGGTTCATTTTGTATTAAAAAACAAAAACAAAAACGAAAAAAAAACATTCCTTTCCACTCAAAATAAGTGAACTATGTAAATGTTGAAAGTGAAATAATGTAAAAGAGGAGTTTTGCTAATGTAATATTATGAATATTATCTGTAACACACCAACTGTTACAGCTTGGTTGCTCAGTCAGCTGCAGAAGAAATATAATTTTCTAAAGAAATGTTTTATTTCAGCAGATAATGTACTGAAATTCTTTTTCTTAAATGAAAACCATCTTTTATTTCCTCACAGCTGTGTACCTGAATTTGCCTGGCCTTGCTTAACCCAGGTAGCAAAGGTCTGATGGAAGTTCTTGTTCTGCTGGAATGTTACTGTAGCTGGAGATCCAACTTTGGTGGTTAGTACCATTTTAGTTCCTGTTGTAACGGAGCCACTTAGGGGGGCCACCATAACTTTCTGTGCTGGAGAGATGGTACTAGTTGTACTGTTTGTTGGGGAAGTAGTGGAAGCTGAAATTACTGTAGGCTTCTGCTGTTCCAATCGTTTCTAGAAAAGTCAGGGAGAGAAAACATGAACGAAAATAGTTCTAAATAAATAATACCATCCTGCAAGAGGTCCAGCTATAATTTCTCCCAATTTAAGAAACAGCGTCATAGTTCAAAAAATATTTTACTTCTAAAAATATGCCCATATAAATTTGCCTTGAATTTAATTTCTTGATGAAAACATGATTATGACTCTAAGTCATAAAATATTTTTATGACTCTAAGTCACACATAGTTTATTAAAAGTAGTTTTTCGTAATTAAAAAAACAAAAAACAATAGAGTTTTTCCAGCCCTTAGAAATATCCACGCTTCAGACTGAAAGTAAGAGACGTGGGGGATCTTAGTGGAAACAGGGATACCTTGCTGCTCAATGGCAGGATGTAGAGCAGATAACAAATGATAAGAACTGTAAAAGGTTTTCAGTTTACCGTAAGGCTAATTATCCAATCATAAAGACCACATCAATATTTAAATATCACTATTCAAGTTGGCAAACCTGCAATCAAGCAAGCTGAAAATTATAAAACAATTTTTCTAAACTTCTTATAAATTTCAGTTTGAACATATTTTACAGAAAAATACGTTAGACTGTTTTATATAGAGTGGTATAATCTCATCTTTCAGACTACCATATTAAAGAAAATTTGTGTATTTTTTATCATGGATTGCTAATATTTCCCGACAGCTTACAGACGTGATGGTGTAAACTTACACATGTAAAAACAGGTGGCATGGATTGCAAAGCTGATGGCAGATGCTTTGCCTTCATTATCTTATTTAATGCTGACACTACACTAACCCAATCAAGTTGCTGGTATTGTAATTTAAAGATGAGGAAACAGGCTCAGAGAGGGTATGTAACTGGCCCAAGGCCACAGAGCTCGCTAGTGGTGGAGCTGAGATATGTACTAAGATCAAATTCCAGTGCTGAACTATCTTCTGCAATTGGAAACTGCTCACCAATGACATCGCACCCAGTCTTCTCAGGACTACTGCTATACACATCCTCTGTGCCTGAACGTAATGTGAGGTATTTCACATAATGTCTCATTCCTCAGGAAAAAAGCAGTTTAGTTTTGGATACACAGATAAGCCATGTGACTGAACCAGTAAAAAAAGGATTTAAAAAAACCGAACATGTATTTAGCAGTTATTTCCTAGGGGTGTACCTTCAAAATTAGACATGTTGACTATCTTTGTAAATAAGCATGTTAAAGACATTTTTAAAAGTAAAACATTAGGTCACAGTGTAAAGGTGACTAGAGACCTGCATAAAATGAAAACTAGCCCGTTTTTCTATGTATGAACAGACAGAATCCAAAAGTGCTATATCTCAAACTTTGATGTAAACGAACATACTAACCTATAATAAGCCGATATAAAAGAATTTTAAAAAGTTTCATAAAATGTGAGAGGAAAAAAGTAGTTTGGAATGAACAGTTTGGTTTAAATAATATGCAATTTTTAAAGTTATGTGTAACTTATGCTACTGATATTAAAAATAGACATGTATCTATTTCACCTATATCTTGAACACTTATACATCCAAGTTAGCTAAAAACTGTTATAGCATCTTCTTAACAGAAAAAAGGGGTAATCATCTTTTATGTGGGTTCCTAATATTCAGGTGCATATGGGACATTATTTATAGCTTTATGATTATCAATTACAACACACTCTTACAGAGTTTTAGTACATTTTGCTTTTTCACAGATTTTACGGATTGGAATTTTACAGGAAAAAATTACCTTTAGAAACTAGCTTCTAAATTATAAACATAAAAAGTAAGTAATCTTATTTTACACGTTCTTCAGATATGTACACTTTCTGTAAAAGTACGGCTTGGTGTATCCACAAGCTACTTTCAAGTAATGAAATTAAGATATACGTGAGATACACTTAAAAATAAGACCACATGAATATATAATTACTGTGCTTTTAGTGTGCATGAAATTGGCTAAAAATGTCAATTCGTTGCCAGGTGGGACTGGTACCAACTCCCCCACCTGCTGGGCAGCCAAGCGCTGCTGTTTGAGGTGAGCCTCCATTTGGGCCTTGAGGTCCTCTGCCTTCTTCTGTTCACTAACCTTAGCCTGTTGCTCAACTGCTTGTGCCTTTTCTTTCTCCACTCTGCAGGAAAACAAAGGAGGAACTTATCAGAAACAAACAATTAGGCATCTGGCATCTAATATTAAGTGAAATCTGGTGGATTCTCCAATCACACAGTGGTATGAAATTATTTTGATTTAAAAAGAAAACATTTAAATTAAGATAATTAGGAATTGACAAATGGATAAAATTAGAAACAGGACTTTAATTAGCGATATATAGCTGGTTCTTAAAATCAATGGTAGAATAAAATTAGGACACATTGAATAAAATATTAAAAGGGTAATTCTTTAGTTCTGAAGTGATAAAACTTTCAAATATCTGATAATGTGTTAACTATTCCCTTACCTCTCAGCAAACGCCCTGATCTCCCATAATTCCAACTCTTCTTCTGCTACCCAGGTTTCGATAATAACAGGGCCAGTTTGCTTGGGCGTTTCTGGTCTCTTTGGCCGCAGTGCGCTTGATCGAAGGCCTTTCCTCTGAGGTGTAGGTGTTTCTATGAAAAAGAAATCAGAATATTTTAAGCAATATAGCTTCTAAAATTACAATACTTCTGGCATCTCCTCTTATATATCATGTAAAACAGGGTTTGGCAAACTTTTTCTTAAAGAGCCATATGGTAAATACCATGGGGGCCAGATGGTCTCTGTTATAACTTCTCAACTCTGCCTTTGTATCATGAAAGGAGCCAAAGACAATACATGAGTAAGTGTGGCTGTGTTCCAATTAAACTTTATTAACAAAAGCAGGTGCATGGGCCACGGTTTGCTGGCCACTAACACAAAAGGCCTATGAACCTTTACATAGACTGTTCCCTCTGCCTGGGACACTAACCCTAGCCTCCCACTCCTCATTTCACTAACACCTATTTATCCTTCAGACCCCCAGTAAGGATGCAGGTTCCTTCAAGAAGCAGAGCTTGTTCTTTCCCCAGCTGGGCTGGCTTTCCTCGCCATGCACGACTCTGGCAATCTGCAGTTCCCCTTCACAGCACTGAGAAGGGGGATTTGTGAGTTACCAACATAACAGAGGGATCTGAAACTAGTAAGAATACATAAAATATCCTAACAATAAAAATTTTAAAAATAAAAAGGAGAGAGAGACAAGCAGTGAACTGCCCCATATGTTCAGGGAACAGGGAAGCAGCAGAAGGAAACTGAAATTGCAGCAGGCCCTGGGTTGTACAGTGATAGAAGCCAAAGAAAATGACTCAAGGAGGTTGCAGTGGTTTGCATGACGGCTGTGGGTCAAGCCTGAAGCCTGGTCAGGAATGCCTTCTTCCATCTGGGTCTCGCTGCCTGTCAGCTGAGCTATCTGATACTGTTCCAGGACAACAACGTCTTAATTATGCTCATATTTCATCATCTACTAGGACAGCCACCCCTCTTATTGCTGTTCTTTTCAAAAAGGCCATTCCCAGTCATTTATTCTCCAGGATGAACTTTCAAGTTAATTCAATCAAGATTCGAAAATTAAATTTATACATTTTTAAATGTAAGGGCAGCGTTTTCCTTTTACACAGTTCTTAGTAGATTTTTTCATAAATATTTTTATTGCGATATAAAATAAAATTATTGATTTTTGTCTGTGTATCTTGAATCTGGACACGTTACTGAACTTTTGCAAATAGGGGCTGGAGCTCACTCTTCTGTGTGTTCAGGCCCAGCGCCTATCGTGTAGGTGCTCTATAAATGTTCCCTGAGTAACTTTTTAGTCTCTTAGAGTATTTCTACCCTGGCACTCAAGTATTTCCCAGTAGCTTTAACCCTTGAGTGACCAGATCTCCACTGACCACCTATGTATCAGCTGCTGCGACAGCCGCCAGGACTACAATACATCAGACAGACTCAGGGGCTGCCCTCTTGGAGCTGATGGAGATGCCAATCACTGCTCCACACCTTAATTTTAAGAGGTATTATTACAGCTCTTTGTACCCTCCCCGTCCTTGGCACACATGCCTATAGGCATCAGTGTATGCCTAGTGGAATCTTGCTATGTTTACTACTTAAAGATCATTTTGAAAATAAAAGTTTATAATAAAAAATATATATTTTTTTACATTATTGAATAAAGAGTTAAAGAAACAATTACAATAAAACTTCAACTGATAAAAAAAATGTGGCTAACAAGTCAATAATGAAAGAACAGAATTCTTTCTATTCCTTACCTTTTGGTGCCTCTGGAACTCCAATGGGGCAAATGATTTTTCTGATACAATATTCAGATCGAATACCATAAGGACCAACATCTCGTCTCTTAATGATTTCTGTTGTTGTGATTTCAGTTTCAGATGTTTCTATGGGGATTTAATTCACAAAGTATTAATAACCACCTAAAAAATTCAGAGAATAAAAATGTATGATAGTGGCTGGTTAGCTCAGTTGGTTAGAGTGCGGTGCTAATAACACCAAGGCTGCCAGTTCGATCCCCACATGGGCCACTGTGAGCTGAGCCCTCCTTAAAAAAAAAAGGTATGATATCTGCTGCTTTAAAAAGAAGACACACATGGAATAAACTTTTGGAAACATTTGATTAATTAATGACTACAGGATCACTGTTGAAATGCAATAATACTGAGTTTCTTCCTCACTGAAAATTTCTAAACTGAGCAAAATACTGTTTGGGGGCAACTTAGTTCCTGGTGGCAAAACTCAGCCAAAATAATAAAACACTAGGAGGGAAGTAGTAAGCATAGTGTTCCAGATGTCCCAGTTTAAATGATTTGTACTCCACAATAAGAAGTATCTTTTAAAAAGTCAGACTGGTTCCCATATAAATGCCTCACCTTGTGAACCCCTTGTGAATTCACCTTGTGAATCAGAACCCCCGTATCCTGCCCCCAGGATTTTACAGCATGTGCTACCAAACGTTAACATGGCTGTATTTTTAAAACACAAGCACTGTATTTTAATAAATAACAGATATGCTTAAAAGTAAGCAAACTGTCAAGTGATTTTCTTCTGTAAACTTAAACTAGAAAACAAAACCTCTTACCTGTCCGTGTCGTCCCTCCTCCCGGAGGCGCCTTGGCTGCCATGTCATCCCACCTCAGACTTGCCCACAGTAACCGCAACATAAGGCTCACTCCAGCCAAGGACTTAACAGTCTGAAGTCTATACCTGAAAGAAACACCCAAGAAAAATCCCAGATGTGTACATAATAGACACACACATATACATTCTACTAAACTGACAAATTGTTCCTTGTCCTGATGACGTCAATATTTATAACATGGTTTTGTAAGCACTCTGGCTAGTACATGTTCCTTAATAAAAGAATTATTTGTTCCTAAGCATACCATGTATCTCACAACTTAAAAAGGGGCCGTAGCCACTTCAAGTGCCATATAAATTTGCACAAGAGCAGGTTTCATTGCAAGATAGATATGGCAACAATTTATGAAAAGTTTATAAATTTAGCCTAATTCCAAAATAGTGTCAGAAAAATTATGAGGGAGAGCAAATATAGAGAAATAAATGTGTTACAAATGTGATGAGTTTTGAAGGATTAAAGTTTTAATGGATTTTTAATGAAACAAACTGGAAATGTTTATATTTTCTCAAAAAGCAAAACAAAAAAAGACCTTGCAAATCCAATAAGACCTTTCCAAATGGATAGAAAATTCTGTATCCAAATGGTGGTTCCGCAAAGCATGAGCTCCTGGATGATGACTACTAATACTAATAATACTTTAAAAACATTAGTGTAGTTTGGGAATCCTACAATACAATGAATAATACAATGAATAATAAACAAGGACAATACTGTATTAGTTACTCATCAGGAGAGAAAGGAACCTGTTTTTTTCCAAATATTGTGTGCAAAGAACATTTTAGATATTTTCTTTAAAATAATATTAAAAACACATTTCAAAATGAACTTACAACTGCAATGATTATCATGTTCTAAAATGGAATTAACCATAAAACATTTTAAAGCAGCTCTAGGCTGTAAATTCCCCATTAACGATCTTTGTGCAATTACTTTGTTGACATTTCCACACACTTAAATGACTGCAGTGTAGAGAAAATCTATAAAACTTAAAGAATTTCCTCTTTTAACACAGGTAGAGGGTAAATCTTAGACTAACTTGTATTTCGAAGGCAGTACTTTCTATTCTTAATGTTAAGTTGGAAAAATGAACGATGTGAGAAAGGGAAAGCTCTAGTCAAAAAGTTGCTGCAACTTAACTTCCCATCTCCACCTGTGACACCATTATTTTCTTCGCTGTGCTGCTACCTATCGCCCTGTGAATCCTCTGACATGCACAGAATAATTTTTAAATTAGAGGGCAAAGGTTAACTAGTGCAGGGATGTCCTGGGAAGGGGAAAATGTGTGTCACTTTCAGACCACACCCTATAGAAATACCTAGGGAACTCTGGGCTCATGAGAGAAAACAAATATTTATTGTGAAAGAAATAATTTTCATGGTCTCTCTTCTTCCCCCAATCAGTCTCTTCAAACAACTTTAAAGCATCTCTATTTTACAATGAAAACACCAGATAGGGAACACACTTTGTGTGCTATCAGCCTGTTCATTCATTTACTCATTCAAAAAATACCTGAGCGCCTTCTATGTGTTAGACTCAGTGAAAGAAGTTAGGGACACAGAAATGAATCATAATCTGTTCTTGTGTCCTCAGGAGCTTTAACAGAAGAAAGCAAAAGGGAGGGGCACCTGATGTGGCTTACGGATGGGGATTCTCCAACAACAAGAATGTGGGGGTGGCTGACTGAGGGCAAGGGGCACACGTATGCTTAGGAGGTAAGTGTACAAGAGCACACACTTCTTCCCAGAAACCACACCCAGTGTGCTATGGCTGGAGGGAAGGGGTGCAGAGGTGCAGTAAGAGATGAAGCCGACACGAGAGGAAGGCAGAGCCAGAAAGTGCTGCACCCAATGGAAGGAGTAAAGAGCCTTAAAGACAATCTATATCAAGGACTCTGAAATTTATCCAGCGCTGAACGGGTTATAATGGGAAGTACTTCTCACAGATGTGGTGTAAGGGTAGGTGGCAAACGCCTTCCCCCTCAGCCCTGCAGAAGTTAACATGTCCCCTTTAAATGCTTGCTCAGCTTAGTCAGAATAGTCACAGGATAGATCCAGTAGCACCGTGGAGACAACTACAAGTTCAAAGTGATAATGAAACACGGAATCAGGGCCTGAGGAAAAGGGACTAAGGGAATGGACAGTGTGCAGGGGAAAAGAAGCCCTGTGAGTTGATGAGACAAGTTTCACTTAGTCAATACCGCTCAGACTTAACATTAAATTCATAAAGACTGAACATGCACCTTTGGCAGTCTTAGCTCCTACTCTAAGCATCACACATACTTTATTCAAGTGGGAGTATAAAAATGCATTTCACATTTGTGTGTGTGTTTTTTTTTTTACATGCATGTTTTTATAGCTATACGTATTCCAAAAATTGCATTCTAAAGTCAGGAATAATTTACATATTTACCCATGCCTCCGTTAGACAGAAGGGATTATATTTCTCTCAACTTCAGCAAATTAAGATGCTAGCATATATATGAAGGCAATTATCTGTTTAAAATGTACAGAAAGGTATTTCCTTCCATTAAAAAATGAGAAGTTAACTAAACAGATACAAATTGTGCCCACAGTGCATATTAAAACATAACAATACAAGGCTCCTGAAACCCAGCTGTGCGGGTAAGGGCCTTGGCTCAACACCTGTTGGGTAAGAACTGGTTCAGAGGAAATGCTTCCCAATCGAGCCTACCTTCCATTTCGAAAAAGAAAGGAGCAGAAAGGCCGGCCTTCACAACTGCCCGGTCATTCTAATGAAAGTATTTGTACATAGTAACTTTTCCAGTGGGAAAGAAGTTACCTGCAGGACATTCAAGGATACAGTTTGGGACCGCTCTCAATGAAGAAAGCAGAAAAGAGCAGAGTAATCCTACAAATCCATGAACTGTAATGAAGAGTTCCTTGATTCCCTGCAGGATTCTGCAAATCCTTCATTGCAGGCCCTGCAGAGAAATTGGACTTTTCAGCTGTCTCTATTGAATGTGTAATGGAGTGATGATATTTTAATTCAAATCAAAAGATGAGTTATTAAAAACTTGGTCAAACCAACTATGACTGGTCATTAATTCCTTTATAGAGAATACTCATTTACAATCTTTTTTTTTTTTTTGGTCTTTTATAATACTAGCTAATTGTAATAAAAAGGAAACAAAAAAGTATGGTTTTAACTTACAGAAACTGGGACCATATTAAAGACACACAGAAATAAAGCCTAAAGCAAAATGCAGTCTGCTCAGTAACTTGCTGAATTCATCAATTTTAGGATTCTAGCAAAACATGACTAAAACTGAGATCGCTTCTAATTTCTGAGCATGCCCCATAGAATTCTTTGTTTTCAATGTTTATGTTTCATCCTTTCTTTTCAATTGTAAGAGTGAAAAGGTAAAAAAAGACAAGGACATGAAAAAGGACAAAGCAAGGATAAATACGTGAAATGTGATATAGCAGATGAAGTACTCATTGGAATTTAGGAAAACTGGGCACTATTCCTAACTTCGTCCCTCTGTGGCCAGTCTACAAAAGAAAAGAAAAGAAGATCCTTTCCCAATATGACTGCATGATCTTACAACCCCCAACACTACATACTTATGACTCATCCCCAAAGCTTAATGCCCAGGAAATTTTAAATTAAGACTATTTCCGGGTTTTAAAAAAATCCCTAAGGAATCTCAGACACTACCTTTACTCACATAAATAATAGAGGACTCCAAAACCAATGTTTATGATGCAAATGGATTACATTAGGAAGATTTCCACATTATGATGAATCTTATGTGATTTACAGGCAAGTTTCCCATGTCTATGTTTTTATGAATCACCTAATAGAAACAAAATAGATTCTCAATCCATGACCGGGAATCCGTGTATGCAGGGGTGGGGGTGGGTGGGGGGGCGTCTTAAGTTATACACGGATTTTTGACTGCACGGGGGTGGGGTGGGGGGTGCGGGGGTGGGGGGTGGGGGGGTGTTAGTGCCCCTAACTCCTGCTTTGTTCTAGGGACAATTGTACAAACATTCCAGAAAATTGATGATTATCCGATATTGTGATTGTCTCATGCCCAGATCAAACACATGGCAATAACTTAGTTGGACCACAAAAACTATTTGACATGTTTCTTTTTGTCTTGTGAAAAGTAAAATTGAATTTCATATTAAAGGTTTCCCTTACATTTCAGTCTTCAAACATTTTTCCCTAAGTAAATGAGTATCTATCGGCTGGCTGAGTTCAAAACTCTCTGTATCTTGTTTCCATTATTAACACTGCCCATTAAGTATAAGCTTACTGTCTTCTCTCTCTCTCATTTTAAAAAATGAGATAGGCTTATTAGATAACTCTTTTAAACTTTCTCCTTTCCTTAAATACATTTTAAAGTACATACCTCCACGTGATACCAAAGGTTGGTCTAGGAGAAGGATATGGCCATATATCCAAGGCAGGTTTAGCATTGTAATTAAAATAAGGGACTTCGCGGATTCCTCCTTTTCTGGCCAATTTTTTTAAGTCATCATTAGGCAAAACAAATATGCTCTTCTTGCTGCTTTTGGTGATAAACTTGCGATAAGATGGTAGAGCTGTACCTGAACGGGTCTTCTTGGGTCTTGAAAATTTCATGAGTTTCACTTTGTCTCTTGTGGAATATTCTTTGCTCACGGTCATAGATGTTATCAGAGTGCCCCCTGCAGTGGTTAGTGAGTCTGTCACAGTGGTTGTGACCACGGTTTTACTCTGCTCCTTCACAGAGATGATGTCCACACTACTGCCCGTGGAGGGTGTGGAAAGCTGTGTTACTGTTGTAGTGGTGGTTGTGACAGTGGATTTGGCACAATTCTCTGTGGAGGAGACCATAGTTTGCTTATCGCCTTTTGCTACTTTGATTACAGTTTTTGATTCTGTGGCCACTGTGGATGTGGTGGTGGTGACTTCTGTGATGACTGTTTTTCTTTTCGATTCTCCATTGACATTTTCATCTTTGATGGTGGGCAGACCATTTTCATCAACAAAATCATTACTAAGGTTAGATTCCTCTCCAGAAGTAATAGGTGATGGAGTAACTTTCTTCACTTCTGAGGTTTCAATTTCCATATCTTCTACCTGATTTGTTGAACTGCTTTCTAGACAAGATGGTGGAGATGTGGCAGCTGGTGCACGCTCAGACTCTTTGGCTGATGGCAGGGTCTCTAGCCCATCTTGGTAGTCACCCTCAGCATCTGAAGATCTCAGTAAACATGACTTTGTTTCCAAGTTGTTTTTTTCATTAAAATCTTCCATGATGACATCACCATTCATGAATGGCTTTACAGCAGATTCTTTAACAGTCAAAGACTTAATATCATTTCCAGGAATTATTTTACTGATATTATTAACCTTTGGTTCAACATCACCACTTACTACTTTACTCTCAGAGACTTCTTTTAAGCATTCACCTTTCGAATATACTTTAGGTTTATTATCTTTTCCATTTATTTGAAAGGTACTTGCTTTCTGTCCTTTCTTTTCAGAGTCTCGATTTTCATTATTCTTTTTGTTGCTACTTTTTAGATTTATTTGATCACTACATTTATTAATTGGTCTCTCCTCTAATTTCTGTTCTTGACTTGGTTTTTTACCATTTGCTTCAGTTACCTTACCCTGCAGCCTGTCATCACAGCTTCCAGTGGACTTATCTGAAACAAACTCATGTTTCAATGGTTCCAAGCCTTCGATACCTTGTTCTTGCGTTATGAACTGCTCAGAAATGCTGTCATTGCTATTCTGAACAATCATATCTTCTTCACTGCTGTCTTGAACAGACATAGTATCAGAGCTATTTTCCAAAGTGCTATTATATTCAGAGTCACATCCCAGTTTTCCTTCAAAGTCCACTGCTTTTGACAGAGATGGGATATCTCTATTATCAGTACTTTTAGATACTGATGGAAGTAAAGGGCTCTGGGAAGGAGAAACAATGGTGTCATTATCCTCCTGTATGAGTGGTTTTTCGTTCTTATAGATCAAAGTACCAATTTCATCTGCACTGGCCAGTTTAGAATCATCGATGAGAAAGTCACTTCCTTTTCTTTTACTCTTACTGGGTTCCTGACCTTTACTGTAAGGTTCAGAGAGACTCTCATCTATGTCATTTCCAACAGAATTTTGTTTCTGACAGTTTGTCCCTGGGCTCTGAATGGAGATGTCATCTAACATTTGATCTTTTGGATAAAGTTTACTTGTTGTATGATCAGGATCACTGATTCCCAGAATTGAGGACTCATTTTGTGAACATCCTCGAAGAAAGTCTTCAGATTTATCATTCCTTACATTAGGGCTTTGTTCTTGTCTAAGCAAGTCACTTTGACACCCTTCTTTTGTTTTTGTTATTATTGGTGACTCTGACAGACTTTTCAAAGAGCTTGTAGAGGTCTTTCCTGTACCCTTAATTCCACCCTCCAACTTCATTTTTTCAAGGCGCTGTTTTTCTTCCAATGTAAACTGTTTAATTCTCCTTTCAAGAAGTCCATCTAGTTTGGATGATTTAATTTTCTTTTTGTAACTAGTCCTTAGATGAAAACCCTCACTGACATTGACCACATCTACTTGAGAACTTTCCTGACAATTTATATGTGACTCTGTTTTCACACTATCATCTATTTCCATTGGTTCTTCCTTGAGGGATTTATCATTGTCAGAATCTAGGACTTCTTTTACATCTGTGAAACAAAGACATTCATGTAAGTGAAATTTTTAGTGTGAAGTGTTGAATTCATAATGTTTTTATTTTAAAAACCATGAATTTTCACTCAAAAACTTAAATATAAACATCTAGGTATTTCAAAATTCTTATGATTAAAAATAGGTCAACGAACAAGGCTGAACTTTATAAAAGGTTAAAAGAACCTATGTATTCCCAATATTTAAATATTCTGATTCTTAGTATCTAAAAATGATGGAATGCCTTAGTTTACTAGGCATTACTTAGTATGTGATAGGTATTGTATATGCCAGTACCTTCATGTAAAATTTTGTATGGAGTGTTTTATAGTTATAAAATATCATAAGGCTTATGGCATTATCTAGCTTATCTAGCTTTTAAAAAACAACTTTTCACAAAACACAATGTAAGTTCCTCAAAATGTTGAACGTAGAGCTATCTCATGACCCAGCAATTCCACTCTTAGGTACTTACCCATTTCTTAGGTAAAATACAAGAACTTGTACACAAATGTTCATATTAACATTATTCCTAATAGTCAGAAAGTAAAAAAGACCCAAATGTCCATCAACTGATGAACGGATAAACAATATGTGGCATATATCCATACCATCGAATACTACTCAGCAATTTAGAAAATGAAGGAATATTGATACATGCTACAACATGGATGAACCTTGAAAATGTTATGGTAAATGAAAGAAGCGAGTCACAAAGTGCCACATATTACATGATTCCATTTATATGGAATGTCCAAAATAGGTAAATCCATAGACAGAAAGGAGATTGGTGGGCTGGGGGGACGGGGGATTTAGGGAAGACTTGGGACTGCTAATGGGTATGAGTTTCTTTTTGGGGTGATGTAAATGTTCTAAAATTGACTGTGGTGATGGTTGAACAACTCTGTGAAATACTAAAAGTGACTGACGTGTACACTTTAAATGGGCAAATTACGTGGTGTAAGGATTACATTTCAATAAAGCTATTATCAAATAGACAATGCAGTACCTTTCCTGCTGTGCGAACTAGATCCAGTGCATTCTTATCACTCTCAGGCTGCCCTTCACACTTGACCCTCCTTACCTTGGTCCTTCTCAGTAATCTTTGAAATGTCCATTTCACTTTTGTCTGCTCCTTTTGCAGAATCTGAATCTTTTACCTCGCCTTTCTCAGAATCAGGCTCTGTTTTTATTTTTTTTGGACTTCGTGGACTTCTTCTTCTATCTGACTCATCCATGTTTTCATCCATATTAGTTTTGGCTAAAAAGAACCAAGTATATAGTTAAGTACAGGTGTTCTGAATATTAGCAACTTACTTTCATGTATCTAATTTAGTGGACATTATTAAGTGTTTTCAAGCAATGTATATACTTCATTATTTTTTATTAAAAAAAAAAAAAAGGTTGAAGATCCTATATACTTTCTTATATGCTCGGGTGACCTAAAGCATAAAAGGAAGGACTGCATTTTAGATGTGCTTTAGAAGCTTTCACATTTGAGACTATTTCAACCTGTTCACTGACTTCAGAAAGTCTGCACCTGTGGTTTCTAACATACATTGCACTACAGAACCATATTACAATCAGATAAATGTTAAGATACCCTATCCGAAAAAAAAGTACATACACAAACTTTTGTTAATCAATTTCACTGGATTCCCAGATAGCCTTGAAGTTTATCCATGGACTCCAGGGGAAGAATACTTAAGTCTGTATCAAAGAATAAAAGACTTAAATAACCGAATGCAGTGTGTGGCCTAGTTTGGATCTGGTTTATTACCAACAGCAAAAAGACATCTCTGAGACAATTGCAGCAATTGGAATATGAATATGATGGTTAATATATTAACTACTGTTAATTTGCTGATTGTGATAATGGCATGATGACTAGGAAAAAATGTTCATCTCAATTAGAGATATATATACCTAACTAGTTTTGGTTAAGGGACATGACTTTGGGGATTTGCTGGAAAAACCCCCAGGAAAAGAAAGTGGGCAGTGACAACTGAAAGAAGAGTGATAGAATTTGATAACTACTGAAGTTGAATGATGGTTACACAGTAGTTCATTATTATAGTCTCTTTTATTTTTGTGTAGTTTCAAATTTTCCATGAAGGGAAGAAAAAAAATAATCAAACCCACAAAACAGACCTATTGTCTGAATGAATATTCTTGGGCCTTGGAGGCATTTTCTACCTTTTATTTTCTTCTTCACTTGAACTCAAATATCTCAAGGCCTTAGCAGGATGTACATATTTTTTATTTAAATAAATGGCTCTTCCCAGAAAGGTTTGGATGAGGGAAAGGAAAAGAATGCAAAAAATGCACCCAGTATCTGTCATGACAGCAGGATACTGGTGAGAGAAGAAAAGCATCATACAGAAGGGTGACAGGATGTGTCTGGATCTTACAGGTAACATAAGGATAAAAAAAACTAAACTGGTGTTTTCTTTCTTCAATGCTTCTTTAATTACTGCAGAACAACTAGATGTATTTTCAATAGTTCCCAGTTGCTCAAAAAGAGCTTTGTATGACACTGGTAGTCCCATCTATAAACTGCAACACTCCTGATATTTAAAATAGACAAGTATAAAATGTTTGGGGCTCCCCCCCCCATTAAAGGTCTTCTTGACAAAAAGACTATTAATATAGGGCAGCTGGCCCAGGTGGCTGGAGCCCCATGCTCCTAATGCCGAGGTTGCCACTTCGATTCCCACATGGGCCAGTGAGCTGCGCCCTCCACAGCTAGACTGAAACAACTACGTGACTTGGAGCTGATGGGTCCTGGAAAAACACACTTAATATAAATAAAAGTTAAAAAAAAAAAAGAAAGATACAGTCAGCAGTCAAACAAGTCGAATACTCTGGTCCCTGGTGTGAAGTCCAGTGTTCCCTGAACTGCATTCCTCTCTGCTTTACAGCACATCTGTGCCTCTACCACATGATCAGATCAGATGAGCCATTATTATAGGGGCCAGAGTTCTGAAATGATACACAGTATAATTTATACTGATTTACATAAACAGTATAAAACTATATTGTTGCCTTCACTGTAATTTCTACTCTGTAGTTAAGCTAAGCTAACAATATGCACTGCTGCTTTTTTTCCCTGCTACCATCTGGGTGGAAAGGCTCAAAAGATGCTAGGAGACCAACCTAGTACCTGACTGTTAAGGCCCAGCATTTGGACAATGGAAAGTCCTATGCTAAGCAAAGTGTATATAAAGTAAATTTGCAAAAGCCTGAATAGTTTTCATATTGATAACCTGTATTTTATTACACAGGTCAGATACAATGAAACAAAAGCTCTCTATAATTCCAAGTGCTACATGGGTAACTGGAGTAACAAAATGGTGATAAAAAATTGTAACGATCTTTTGGAATTTATTATAATGGTCATTTAGTTTGAATATAATAATAGAGTAATAGAATTGAATATCTGGTAAATAGATACATAGTGAGCATCGGCTATGTACAAGACACTTCTAGTCTCTTTACAATAAATTCAAGTGAGCCTTATAAAATACATTTTTTCCTGTTAAAATGTAATTCAATGATAACTTTCCCAAATTAACAGTTCCAAGAATCTACCAGTCCAGACTTCACTAGTATCATTCACAAGGAAGCCAAATCCGGGGGGTAGGAGATGAGGATAAGGGGGATCAAATATATGGTGATGGAAGAACTGACTCTGGGTGGTGAACACACAATAGGATTTATAGATGATGTAATACAGAATTGTACACCTGAAATCTATGTAATTTTACTAACAATTGTCACCCCAATAAATTTAAAAAAAAGGAAGCCAAATCCGTTAGCTAGGTATGTACATAGTACCTATTTGGCACTTACAGCATAGGCTTTATAAGAAAAAAGACATCACACCATATATTAGCAAATTATATTGCACAGTGAACAGAAATGCCTTTGAAAATCACTTAGATAACAAGGGTGAGAATGCATGGCAGAGTACAAAACGGGCGACGGAAGTCAGGAGGGATGAATTCTAGCCATATCACTCTCTATCTGCATGAACTTCAGTAGGTCACTTATCATTTTCATGAAATAATCTGCTCACATAACATGAATTTCAAAATACAAGATCTCTTAAAAGAGCAGTTCACCTCTTGAGTTCTGTGATTCTAAATACGAAAGTCATCAGCGAGAGTGTAAATCAAGTTAATACCTCATTTATGTGATAGTGTCATGGAAGCCTATCACTTCCTTTCTGGTTGTGTCATGTGCTACAATACTGGTTACCAGATATATGGTTTCTCAAGTAGTACCGAAATTGAGATTTCAGAAAAATAATTAGGTGGCTGAGGCCTTCGTTTTCTGTTTTTTTACGTTCTATCCTATCATCTTTCTTTAACTGAAATCCTAGATGTCAAAATCCACTGAGTAAAGGTAATTTTAAAAATTACAGTTTATAATTAATAAATAACATTAGTAATTTTACACATTCTAATGAAAATTTCAGAAAAAGTTCTATCCAAAGTATGGTCAGTATACTATAAATCTGTAAGAGATACAAATCAGAAACAATTATGCAGGAAAAATAACTTCAATTACTTACTTCCTTCTAAAGAGTTTCTGTAATTCACATTAGTATTGCCTGGCAATTTAGGAACAAACCTATAAACATGAGTTTTACTAATCCAGCTCCAACCACCATATCCTGTTACTCTGTATTCCTCTCCTTTTTGTTTCCAAACCTGATGTAAATAAAAACATTCTGGTTAAACAAGAATGAGATTGCTTATAAAGCACATGTGGTTTTGTATATTTTAATCAAATGAAGTCAACAGGCAAGCAAAGTAATTAAATTTACCTATTTTATTTTCACCAGGATCAAAGATTTATGAAAAAACTTATTCCTTTGATATTAAAAGTATAACACAATTTTATAGTTTTATAACAATTTTAACTGGTCTAATAACACACTTATATTCTCCAAAGATAAAACATGCTTATAAAATTGCCAAAAAAATTACTTCACTCCAACTATTAAAAGATCGAGTCAAAAGTAAAATAAATTATTAAGTTGCAGAATAAAAATCTCAGAAATGGCTAACACCATTTTAAAAGATTATAATAAAAATTACCTGATGTTTAACTGGAAATGTATATTTTACCCATGTAGCTTGTTGCATCGTTTCTTCCTCTTCTTGTTTCTTCTCTTTTTTTTTGACTTTCTCTTTTTCTTCTCTTTCAATTGATGTCATCCTGTGTAACCTAAGAATAAAAGGATAGATAGAATTACATTTAACTTTGAAAAATAAACACTGTAAAAATAAAGTACTGAAAATTATGAAGACAAAAGCAAAGAATGTTTAGCTATAATCCCCAACCCAGACAATCCCCTCAGAAAAATAAGCAGATGTACAATTCTATAAGAAAAATCGCACAATACAAGGCAAAGCAAAACATGCTATCCTTCCCACATGCCTCCCCATAAGAAATATATTCACTTACGACTTATGCCTGAAATATTTCATGCATACATCAACACTGTACTTACACAAAAGGGGTTATATTATATTGTTATATTATATCGTATCACAAACACAGCTACCCAGTTTTTAATCAATGAATAATTGCACTAGAAGATCTCGCCATACCAGACGATATATAGAGCTTTTAAAGAATTATATACCACTGAATGGACATACTATATAGTTTATTAAACCAGTTCCCTATTACAGGGAATACTTTATTTCCTTCCCCCAACGCATTCAAAAGCTCTCATTTTATTGACCAATATTTCTGATTCTTTCTAAGTAGCATTGGGATTTTAAAGACTTCACAGAATCCACTAACATGGAATTCAGGTTTCCTACATCCACAGAGTAAAGGGCCCACATGTCCCCTGCTTTTGGGTGAGGGGCAGGACTACGAAGCAAGGACCACACTGATTAGGCACCAATTATTAGTCACAGGATGCAGGCCACACTCTTTTTTCAGGCAGGAAACCAGGTATCACTGCACCCAGCAGTAAGAAGGGCAGGCCTATGGTTAGGCTCTACATTAAGGTGTAGATGGATGTGAATGGGACCATTTTCCATAAACAGGGACATTCACCAAAACCTAGAGAGAGAGGAGCTCCTGGTTCTAAGAGCTCTAGAGGTAGGATTGCTTTTTATCACACTCTACCTAGTTGTAGCCAATTTTGCATGCACAGCTATGTGGAAAGAATAGAGACCATTTGTCAACTTGGGGAGAGAGAGTAGGTGCTAGTAAGCTATGGGAGGAGATTTAATTCTTTTTACGTCCATCCTTCCACCAAAACTCCCTATCTATCTATCTATCTATCTATCTCCACTTTCAAGAAAGCTTTGTGTCTCTGGGACTATAGGACCCTAGAATCTAGCTTCCCCCAGGCTGACAGAACTCATGCTTATTAACTACACACAACGAGTATAGCAAACATTCTTCTTTCTCTCACAATTGATGGAAGGAGAGGGAAAGGAAGTGGATTCTCAGTGGAAACTAAGTCACTGATTCAAATACCATTGATTGCCACCACTCTTGGAACCAGGGAGTGGGGCAAGCTCTGCAGGCACAGCATGGTGATCACGTGACAGCCTCAGCCCAGCAGAGTAAGCAAGGATTGAGCCAGCACCAGGTAGCATCTCAGCAGAGTTTTTGTGGGCTCAGCTTTAAACACCTCAGAAAGGTCAGGTCCAGCACAGCAGCTGATTCCCAGGAATGGAGCACTGTGTGGGGAGGACACCAGTGCTGTGACCCTCTGGGAGGGTCCGGATGGGCTGGGCGGGACACTCAGCTTGTGCTACTGGTGTTAACACGGGCAACAGGTCCATTTTCATTACCAAAGACTTCACTTTGATGGGGATACCAGGCCATTGAGGTGATATTAGCTAACTCAGAGTACATTCTATTCTCACTGCCACCAAAACAATCCTTATGGGAAAAGGCAGCAACAGAGGAGCTTTGAGAAAGTTCACGTCCACCTGGCTGGGTGGAAAGCCGGGCCCCTGCTGCCAGCCTGGCGGCCACGACGAGCAAGGCAGCCCCATCAGGCTGGACTGCGCAGCCTCCAGGTGCGGCTCCATACTCGTGGGCGCACTGGGTGGCAGGTGTCCTTCCACATCTGCAGGTTCCACTGTGAGCCGGACTGGCAGTGGATGGAACTTCAGCTCCACTCCTGATCTCCATGTGTGCCCAGGGTTTTGTTGTGTTTGTTTGCTATTACAAACAAAGGTACAATAAGCAATGTTTTCTGTCTTTCTTGGTCAGCTTGGCAGTGTCCTCAGTGCTGGGATGGCTAAGTCCAAAGGTTCTTACACTTTCAATGCTGACAGTGGCAAATTGTATACTTTACACTGCCGTCAATTACAAAGCCACCCTGCTTTCTCACACGTTCACTCAAGTTAGTACCAAACTTCTAAATTATTAGCCCAACTGAGAGATAAGACATATTATCCCATTGTTTTGATTTACATTTCTTTAATTATGAGATGTAAACTTTTTTTTAATGTCTACTAGCCTTTTGTATTTATTTTTCTGCAAAATGCCTGTTCAAATCCTTTGTCTTGTCTGTACTGGACTATTAGTCCTTTTCATTTATTAAAGGTCTTTGTCAATTAAGGAAATTTTCCATTTGTGGTGCAAATATTTTTCCTGTTTGTCATCTGTCTTTTGAGTTTGATTATATTATTATTTTTCCACTTAGAATGTTAAACACATATATCCACTTTTTCCTCTCTGGCATCTGGGTTTTACATCTGTTTAAAAAGAAAGTATTACAACAAAAACATAAATTAATCCACGCTTTCTTATTGAAGTTTTCATATTAATTCTTGGTTTAAAAAAACTTAGTAAATAGGAATAGATGAATAGTTTTTTTTTTTGTAATGATGTGTTTCAAATAAAACCATCATGCTTTTTGGTGAACTCTTGAAGCATTCCCACTAACACTTAGGTGATACACAACAAAGATGTCAACTATCACCGCTAATTATTAATGTTTCTTAAAAGTATTAGCCAATTCAATTTGTCAAGAGAAATAAAACATATACTGTATATTGGCAGATATATGCACAGTTATTATGCAGTTATTATACACTTAGAAAACCCCCAAAAATTGAAAAACTATCAGAAACCACACGAAAATTAAATAAGGTGGATGCCATACTGACCAATAGGATTTATGTATACAAACAGTAACCATGAGACAATACAATGGGAGTTCTCAGTTAAAATAACAAATTGAATAAACACATTTAACCTTGCTCCCTGCTGAACTCCACCAAAACTGTGGCAAAAGGAGTTTTTTAAAACATAAACCCGCAGCGACCAGGGGAGCAACAGAGAATTTGGCAGCAGTAAAACTGAAAACGATGCTGCAGGTGGACAGCTGGTAGGTAACCCCGCCACCAGGACGGCCGGTGGGGAGAACAGAGACTTTCCACAGGTTACAACACAGAATCCTCCAAAGGTGCGGAAGCAGGAATTACAGAACAGCCCTCTTCAGGTCTGTCTCTGCAGTGTGCCAGGTTACATACGTCCTGCCCAGTCCCGTTAGTGGTGAGCCCACATCTTCCAGGCCTCGCTCGTGTGACCTCACCCTTCAATTTCACCTGAAGAGGTTCTTGTAAACTTGTAAACTGTGACCCAGAGACACGTTTATTTTTTCCTGGGAACCTTGGTCTTTTGCTCATGCAGTTAGTTTTATTCTTGCTACTGAGTTTTCAAAAGCCACACTTTACACTGTTTGAGGTATATACACATAAAGAAAAGCAAAAGAATTGTAACACAGAAGTCAGGATAATGACTACCTGGGGATGGGACACACTAGCTTCCAATGTATTGGCTATTGATAAAGTTTAATTTCCTAACCTAGTTACATTCTATATATTCTTAAAAATCATAATGATAGAAAAGATTCCCAAAACAACAAAAAAACTTCAAACAACCAGGAATAAGTTTAACAGGAAATAGTCAGAATCATAAAGGAATCATTAAATGTTTACTGAAGATAAAAAAGGATACTTTGAGTAAATGAAAAGATATGGTTAGATATGTATAATCTATTAAAATTAATATTTATTGGCATTATAAATAGGATTTTTCCTCCTTGGTGACAGGGAGGCTTGACAGACATGATACTAATATTTCATTTAGAAAAATTAATGTGCAAGAAAGGGAAGTAGGTATTACAAAAAGGGGAATCAATATTAGAAAACGTTTTAAAGCTACAATAATCAAAATAATTTGTACCGGGGCTGACCCGGTGGCTCAGGTGGTTGGAGCTCCATGCTCCTAACTCCGAAGGCTGCCGGTTCCATTCCACATGGTCCAGTGGGCTCTCAACCACAAGGTTGTTGGTTCAACTCAAGTCCCGCAAGGGATGGTGGGCTCCGCCCCCTGCAACTAAGATTGAACACAGCTCCTTGAGCTGAGCTGCCACTGAGCTCCCAGATGGCTCAGTTGGTTGGAGCATGGGCTCTCAACCACAAGGTTGCTGGTTCGATACCCGCAAGGGATGGTGGGCTGCACCCCCTGCAACTAGCAACGGCAACTGGACCTGGAGCTGAGCTGCACCCTCCACAACTAAGACTGAAAGGACAACACTTGACTTGTAAAAAAGTCCTGGAAGTACATACTGTTCCCCAATAAAGTCCTGTTCCCCTTCCAATAAAAATCTTAAATAAATAAATAAATAAATAAATAAATAGTACAGCAGAAGAAGTAGAGCAGTGAATTCTAACAGATAATCCAGAAATAGACCCAAACATAATGTAGCTATGATAGCATCGCATATCGAAGAAGAGGGCATGTCTGGGGAAAATATCACCTAGATCCCTGCCTCAGCAAAAAACATTCAGATTAATGAAGATTAAAAAAAATACTCTTAAAAACAGTAACAAAACTTCAATAAGAAAACATGAATTTATGTTTTTGTTGTAATACTTTCTTTTTAAACAGATATAAAACCCAGATGCCAGAGAGGAAAAAGTAGATCTATGTATTTACAATTCTGAGTGGAAAAATAATTATATAATCAAACTCAAAAGACAGATGACAAACAGGAAAAATATTTGCACCACAAATGGAAAATTTCCTTAATTGACAAAGACCTTTAATAAATGAAAAGGACTAATAGTCCAGTACAGACAAGACAAAGGATTTGAACAGGCATTTTGCAGAAAAATAAATACAAAAGGCCTGTAGACATTTAAAAAAAAAAAATTTACAATTCTTATAAGAAATGTAAATCAAAACAATGGGATCGTATTTCTTATATGAACTTAATGAACTTATACCATGTTAATAAGTAACTTCTTGGCATCTAATGAGATGGTCCAAGTTTTCTTTCTTTGATGTCTTAAATAGCATAGCATGAATCATCTCCTAATAATGGACACATCTTCACGCCTAGGAGAAGCCCATTTAGCTGTGGTTTATTATTCTTTTCATTTACTCCTGAATATATCTGCTAATGTTTTGCTTAAAATTTCTTGAATGTACATCTATTTGCCATTAATTATTAGTCAGTGGTAAATATTAATGAAAGAGACTGGGTCATAATTTTCTATTTATCTATTTCTACTTATCAAGTTTTATAAGTTTTATACTAACATAAATAATGATACGCAAGATTTCTTTCTTTTTCTGTTTTGTATAAGAGTTCAAATAGAATGATCTGCTTCTTGAAATCTGCAGAACATCCTTATGAAGTCATCTGGTCCTGCCCATCTCCAGTGGTAGCCTTTAAACTGAACTAGAAATCATTTTCCTGCCTGAGAAAACAGTGTGGCCTATGACCTACTCAGTCCAATGACTGAGCTCAGGGGGCTCCTCCTCCCCCAACTCGTCTCCTACCCAAAAGTAGGAGCCCAGTAGGCCCCTTTCCCTGCGGACGTAGGAAGCCTGAATACTGTTATCGGACCCTGTGAAGGTTTAAAATACCTGGCACCAGCGGCAGAGGATCAGAAATATTGGTTGGTATATCCCCTTTCTTATTCTTGCTATTATTTGTGCTTTCTTTTTTTCCCTTCCCTGATAATCACATCAGAGATTTGTAATTTGCAGTTTTTCTTTTCTAATATAAATGCTGAAGGCTACCAATTTCCCCTAGGTACTCTTTATTTGCATCCCCCAAATTTCAGTATAGGTAGTGTTCCCATGAACATTCAATTCAAAATGTTTTCTAGTTTCCATTATTTTTCTTTGACCATTTTTTATTTAGTTAGAAATGTATTCCTTACATTTCAAGCATACAAGCCCTTAGCTCCTGCATTTCTTTAAAGTTTTACCACAAATGTCTATATCCCTAAACAATACTGTAACATGACGTTAGCATACATGCTTGTAAATTTTACATAAATGGAATCATGCATTATGTATTTTCTAGGAAAAGAATTGTTTTTACTCTGTTGTACTTTTATGAGATTCAAAGTCGTTGACACTTGTTGCTCTACTTTGTTTTTCAACTGCTGTACAGTAGTCCATTACAGAACCCCACCACAATGTAAACATGCCTGATTATGGGCATTTAGGGGCCTTTACCAAATTTCACCATTACAAAATATTACAAGGAACAGCTTTCTACGTGTCTTCTCATGTACACATGCAAGGTTTCTCTAAGCTACCTAATTAGCAGAATTGCATTTTCAACTTTGTTTTTACCAAATTGTTATCCAAAATGCATGCAGCAAACCCTTGTACTAGTTGCTCTTTTATCAGCAATGTATCAGAATTCTCTTCCAATTATGTCATAGATTTGCCAATACTCTAATTAAATGTTTTGACAATTGATGGTAATAATAGGTCCTAGTTGTAATGTGCATTTTCCCCACCTTTCCACAAAGGTAAAGCATCTTTTCATGTTTTTTGAGTATTTGTGTCTCCTTTTCTGTGAATTATGTTTGTTATCTTTGGCCTTTTTTTCCTACTAAATTGTTTGATTTTTTTTTCTTACTGAAGTGAAATTCTTGAATACATTGTGGATATTAATGTTTTTTTTTATTACAATAAAACAAAAATATTTTCAACCAGTCTATGACTTAAATCTTTTAGAATGATACATTACTATTATATAAAAGTCAAACAATAGGAAACAATCCACTGTTTACTGATAAAACTATACAGTAAAAGAAAGGGTATAACAAAACACAAACTTAAAAATTATTATTATTTCTCAGGAAAGGCAAGGTAATGTGAATGGAAAGCAGATGCAATAATGATTATGTTCTCGTTTTTAAATTGGTGAATTCACAGGTGTTCATTTTATTACTACTCATTATAGCTTATATATGACATACAACCTCATGTATGTGTCACCATATTAAACATAAAAAAGGAAAGACACTTGTAGTATGTACAGACACAGACACACACATGCCCATCACTTTCATCTGACAGATAACATGCTTATAAACAAAAGAAACAATGGCCGCCTTAGGTACATTTTGGGAGAGCGTGAATGACAGAAGGAAAGAAGACAAGACAAAGAGAAAAGGAGAAAAGGAAGGAAGTATGGAAGGGAGGGACGGAGTAAGAAAAACAAACATGAGTACAAGGAAAGAGAGGCAAGGAATAAAAAGAAAAGAGACAAAGGGGAAGGGAGGAAGAAAGGAGAGAGGGAAGGAGAGAACTTGTCCTTATTCCAGAGTCATAATCTCATTATTTTCTTTTTGAAGTTTTAAAGTCTTGCTTTTCACGTTGAGGATTTACTCTACCTGGAACTGACTGCACTGTATGACATAGAGAACGGAATCCAATTTTCTACCGAATGGATAACTAATTGCCTCATCACCTTCTGTTGAATAGTTCATCCCTTCTAACGCTATTTCTATCATAAATTATATTTCCATACGTGAACTGGTTTCTTTCTGGACTGTTTATTCTATACCACTGGTCTATTTGTTTATCTTTGCATCTCTATGACAGTATCAGTTTTGTTACCTGGTAGGTCAAGTCTTTCCACCTTGTCCTTCAAATTTACCTTTTCTATTATTGCCCCTTTCCATATAAATTTTCTAATCATCTTGCAAATTCTACAGAAAGCCCAACTATAATTATCAATGTTATTGAAATTAATTTCTATAGTAACATGAGGAAAACTGACATTGTCAAGACACCGTATCTTTATATATATGAACATGAGATATATTTCCATTTATTTAGGTATATTTTAAATTTTTTTAAACAAAGACTATAATTTTATCCTAAAAGATCCTAATTTATTATTTTAAAAACATTATGCAACAGTTAGATATTTAGACTTCTCTTAAAACTTTACAGGCTGGCCTGGTGGCTCAGGTGGTTGGAGCTGTGCTCCTAATGCCGAGGTCACCGGTTCGATTCCCACATGGGCAACTGAGGTGCGCCATCTACAGCTAACATTGTGAACAACAGCTCTCCCTGGAGCTGGGCTGCCATGCGCAGCCGGAGGTTGGCGTGAGCTGCCTCAGCTGCTGAGTGATACCCCGGGCTATGCTGTAAGAAGGCCAGCGACCAGCGTGAGTGGCCAGCTGTGTGCTGCCATGGGCTAAGAGCTGCCGTGAATGACAACTGATTGCCTCAACTGGGGGGGAGCACAAGGCTCATAATACCAGCATGGGCCAGGGGGCTGTGTCCTACACAACTAGACTGAGGAACAATGGCCTGAACCGGAGTGGGGCGGGGAAGAGAGGCGAAAAAAGGAAGGAGGAAAAAATACTAAAAACAAAACAAAACAAAAAAACAAACAAAACTATGAGTGCATTCATTAAAAATGCTTCTTACTTTAGACAATATTTTAAATTTTCATAAACTTGATCTCTTGATTTTCATATAATCCTATATCATAAGTAAGAACTAATGTTCATTCATGTTTCCATCTTACATAGGAGGAAAATGAGGCCAAGAAGTTAAGTCTTTAATATGGCCTTTTAAATACATTTACTTTCATTCTTAACAGAGTAATCTTCCAAAAAGGAATCTAACACACCATTTACAAAGCTCAGAATTCACTTACCTGGTATGTCCTAAAGATTCCCGCCATATTGGTAGCATCACAACTGGTTTAACTGCACACTCCAAAATTGCTAAAGCCAATGCAAATTCTCTGGGTTTGCTACACATCTGAACTGCCTTGATCCAATTTGCCCTACATTTCAGAAGGGAAAAAAAATTATTTCACTTCGTTGACCTTAAATTATAAGCACAAGAGCTGTAATTTATGATGCCTCTATCTTATAGGGCGTATGTTTCTAGGCTAAGCAGGTGTAAATACACCACTACTGGAAGTTTCTCCCTCACAGGATCATAAATTTTGAATACTGGAAGGAATCCCAGAGGTTAATTTGCCCTCCAACTTCTTAAATCTTCTACAGTGTGCTGGAACTTTGTCTGGCCTCCACTTGATTGCAGGGATAAAGACTCTGCTTTCCAGAAATCTCCCAAACGTTAGCATTGCTTCAGTAACTTAGACGTACACTCATATCCCTTATGTCCTCAGTGTTTTGCTGACTTCATTCAATTCATTGGTTAATGACTGTTTAAAGTATGCACCTGCAATAATCATTTTGTGAACATTCAGTATATTCACAGTATAAATGAACCTCAGTTTCCTTTACCTGTGTGAAGCCCAGTTGGGATGAAGAAAGGATGAAGGGATATTGTTTTCCAGTTGGGTGATAGTCAGTCTCAGGGTAGATATTGTGAGAACTTTGGAGCCATGGACAGAACCATTCCATTTGAACTCTCCTGCTGGAGTCAGACAGAACTTATGTGCAAGATGCCTTCTCTTGTCATGGTCTTCTCTGTGCTGGTGCTTATTCAGAGCAAATGAATTGGTGGAGTATTGATTGTGGTAGACACGATACTTCCCTTCTTGACCCAACTTAAAATAATTGTTGATATTTCCTTTCATGACCACTTCCTTTTTGGTGCTCAGCCGTGATATTTCTCCTTGAGAGTTAACTACCAGTACCTGACCAAGAAAATAAAAAGACTCCATTATTCATATCAAACATGCAAATGTGATCGACTGTCTTTACATTCCAAATAAGTTTAGATACATCGTATGACCGAACTTTTGAAGTTTAAAAGCTAAAGCTAATTGATTATAATTAAACAAGCAATATATACCCGCAAAAAGAAAGAAAACTAACTTCTATTAAGTGCCTGTCATATGTCAGACATTATCAAGTACTTTAAGGTATCTCAAATATACACACAAAACTTCTGTGTAAATCATTCACCAATCATTATTTCAGGACTACAATATATAGGTTAGGGAGAAAAAGAGGGCATTATATGTATTATTCCCCAAAAAATATATTCCTAAAAATACCTCTCTTTCTGCTCCTTTTACCAATTTCAGCTTTAGTACAAGAGTCCGTGGCTACTCTAACATAGTATTTTCAAGGAGCTGATTGCAATCATTTAGTGGACTGTGAAATCAATAATGGGCCTTATTCAGCTCTTTTTAAAAAAAATGAAATATAATACAATAGACTAGCCTAGAAGAGAAAATACCGGAGTGTGTCCCACATAGTAAGGCAAAATACTATTTCAGGAAACTTGTGTGTACTGGGCTGCTATGGAAAATGTCTCACTGAGGGTCAGAGTGAAAAAGAAGCTAGAAAGCCGTTGCTTGAAAACAATTCCTATGATGTTAAGAAAAGGACATCATACGTTCTGGCTCACCTACCCTGCAAATGCCTCTCAGATCTGGGAGACCAAGTTGTGGCCATTATTCCTTCACTATGGCTGGCTGGGGGGCAAAATACTGAGTCCTAGCCTTAGTATTTTTGTTCAGAATCAGAGCTGAGATGCTGTGCTGTTCTATGCATTTCACTGTGCTATCAAGGGCTAAGTCCTATTCTTTAGCTGCAGGTTCACATGACATGATTACAGCTAAATCTGAGCATTAAATCATCTACAGCTTAATAAAGCCTGCGAATAGCAAACTAACCATATAGTCAAAAAGTATACCACCCATTTACGGGATTTCTACGCATGGACTGAAATTTGGTGCACAACTATATTTCTCATAGTATAAAACTAACACTTTAATTCCAGTTAGCCACTACAGTCTTAGAAGTAGAGAACATACAATTCCAAAGTAGATCTACAAATGAAAATTATTTTACATTCCAGAGATTTTTGTTTTTACCTCTTTGCCCTCCTTAAATAATTTGTTTGCTTCATGGGCTGCAGCTGCCACCTGTTGGTTCTTCAACTGACTAAGTTTGCTGTCAGGATTCCGTAACCTGGTGATGATTCGAGTTGAGCCAGAGGTTCCTCTTCCACCTCCAGGAGACTCACTTATGTCCCCATTAGACTTCTCTGATTTGAAATCACCTGTTGTCAAATGAGAAGCCAAATGCAATTTTTAACAGTGAGTAAATTATATATAATAACACCCTATTTATCCAAAACTCATAACCGGTGCATATCTAAGATCCAGAAAGTAAACAGAAAAAAGTCCTTGAAGAGCCAAAGCAAATGCATTAATTTTTACAAGTTTTACTTAAAAAGAAAAGTATGTCAGAATTTTACTGTGAGTCATTTATTATTTTACAGAAAATTCAAACATGGCAGGTTATCTGTTTCAAAGCTCATCTAGAAAACAGGAAGGGGTGCTACAAGTTTACAAGTAACAAACATAATAACTCAAAATGCTGTAACAAAATGTTGCTGTATGTATTAAATATGGATTTCTATACAAAAAGTAAAGGATATAATTAATTTTTAGAAATTAATTGAATTTATTGAAATTGTTTAAATACCTAATAGTTGAAACCTTATAAATATAAATGCCGAGTGAATTTTCTCCTAAAGAATCTGGGTAATTACCTGTATACGCAGATAATCATACATGTGAAAATCAACTAAACCAGTTGTTTCTAATATAATAAAGGCCTCTCACATTTTCATAGTAACTTAATTTTAAAAAGTGACAGATTTAACTGTCAAGGAGCAATTCTACTTTCCCACGAATCCCACTTTCGCTGAAAATTTCTACACATTCTGAAACGACTGCATCACTATCAAATTTCCACTGGCTAGATGGTTGAACAAGACCTCATTTTTCTTTTTTAACTTGAAGCTTTTTAAGGTTAAGACAGTGTGGCACTGGCAAATGAAAAATAAAACAGAAAATTTACATATATTATCTAGATGGCATTTGGGGGTTGGTAAGAGGGTAAGGGGGCGTCAAATATTATGGTGATAGAAGGAGAACTGTCTCTGGGTAGTGAATACAATGCAATATATAGATAATGTATTACAGAAATGCACACTTGAAATTAAATAAAAGAGCAATAATTTTTTTTTAAATATGGCATTTGTAGTAGGGAAAACAATTGGATTGGGAAAACGGGCTATTCATTCCGAAAAATATAAAAGTTAAAACAATTCAGTACACATTTGTTAACTTTGTGTGTTCAACACTCTTCCTTTCCTTTGAGGAGATGCTTTCCGCCACTTCAGTCATATGATTGTGCCAGGGCTGCAAACAGGTATGTTGCCCTACAGGGTGAGAAATGTCACCCAGCTTAGCCGGACAGCACTTCACTGGCTGGCCACAGTGACTGTCTCAGAACTGCTTATGTGGCCCAAGCCATTCAGCACCCTACTCCAGTTTTAAAAATCTGGAGATGGGGAAAGGGTCTTTTGCTTTTTGTATTAGTGAGCAGAAAGGGTATAAATTAAACGTTGGCTACTTTTACCCCACAACATGGAGAAAACTTCCAATAATAAGAGACAATAAGCCTGCCATAGGGAGTGGGGAGTTTGAATAAGACAGGAAGACCAGGGAGAACCTCCTTTGGCCCCCTGGGTCCAATAACGCACCTGACACTATCATCACCACTGGACTTCTCAACTGTACAAGCCAACAAAATTCCCTTTCGGTTTTAAGCCAAGTGTAGTGGATCTGTCACTTATAATCAATAAATTCTGAATAATACAAGAGTATTTTAAGATTCTGATCCCAAAATATGACACTGATTAAATCAAGATGCGGTAGGGATGCTGGGTATCTTGCCATCCCAGGCTGGAAAACTAGTAAATCTACGATGTGTAGGAACAAAGCAGTTGGTTAGACCCTAAGCAATTTTCCCTTGGGTCCCAAGACCATGAGTCTACCCACGCTGGAGTTTTTAACGCCAAGTGCTGTACTATGACGGCTACTTCTTGGGACCATTTATAAAATCCTACAATAAAGACTTTTTAGACATTGTTTGGTCTAGGTAGGCTAGACTTCCTAAAAAGCACAAAGGGAATGGCACAGTGTTTTTAAAAAGAAATCCTTCAACTTAGAGCCCATAACACAACATTGCTGAGAGTCAATCCTTTGCTAAGTTAAGTGCAAATAAGGGAAAGGAAGCAGAACATTCATCCCTAGGGGTAAGACTTGAAAGGGAACTAGGCTGAGAGTGGACGTCCTTATCTAATACCCCTGCCCAAAGGCCTTATTATAAAGGAGTGAAGCACTTCGATGCAGCCTGGATGTAGATTTACCCCAGCTTCTGGAGCTCCTAGACAGACTTTATTCACCTGAGGACTAGGGCTACTGGTCTACTAAGCAGACAAAGTAGGCAAGTAAAGGGGTTTACCTTCAGGAACCCTGAACCAAGTTGCTGGGCATTTGGCACTCGCTGGGTGCCCAGGTAATCTATATGGGAATGCTACTGCTAGAAAAAACTCCAAACCTGCCAAACTAGGAGTTATGATTATTCAAACCTACAGCAATCCCCAGCAATCCATCCCTGACAACTGCCAGCCAGAATTAGGCTGCTGAAGCAGAACAGCCTCCAAAAGGGAGATCTTCCCATATGCTTCCCACTTCTCGGCCACAGCCATCCTCCTAGAAAACTAACGGTAGGCAGATTTATCAAAGAATGCTCTCCACAATCAGGGTAACGAGTGTTATACGTAGTAACACTCATAGATTGTGAGATCAAGATAAGCCACATCCAGACTTAATAAAAAATAATACAAAATACACAGAATTCCTAGATACAATTACAATTACTAGATGTACTTTTGGCAAAGAAGTTTTTGAAAATTTCAGTGGTGGGTGAGATCTTTGCACTACATTAGGCAGACGCATTTTTGAATTTGAATATACAAGCTTGTGCTGAGTTACCAAAGGGTGGTTCTTTACTGTTTTTTAATTTTGCAGCATCCCTCTTTCTTTGGAAAACCATTCCTACACACTCCAATCATATCTTTTTGCTGGAGCCATCAATCATAATACCTTGCCTGCCCTGGCCACGGGGGTGTGAACAATATGTCCAAGATTAGCCACTCAAATTCCTTCCTCAAGGGCTTTGGATTTGGAGCAGGAGTAGGGGCTTGGTCTTTGACCTTGGAAAGATATGACTATTAACCGCTGATGCCATCTTCCCTGCCACTTGGAAAAAGCCTGTCTGTATTAGGAGAGAATGAAGTTAACAAACAAACACATGCAGATCCAAAAGGTGAGAGACAAAGAGGAGAAGGCAGAAAGAGTTTGGATATCCGGGGTCCTGTTATGCCTGATGATGGCTTGGACTTCCCAATTACATGAGTAATTAAATTTTCTTTCTACTTAAGCTACTTTAAGCTGGTTCGGTCACTTGCAACTGAAAAAGTCCTAATTAAAACAGATCTCTATCTCATACACAAAATTACACTCCAGAGGGATTAGAAACAAAGCTATAGAAGTATTATGCAAAATTACTGTGAAATACATGTATATAGTCTCGGGATAGGGATGGTCTTCCTTAGTAAGACACAAAATCCAGAGAAACCCTAAAGAAAAAGATTGATAAGTTTAACTACATGAAGTGTAAAAATTTCTGTCCAAGGTAACAGAGTTAAAAACAAGCTATATAAGTACACACACACACACACACACACACACACATATATATATATATACACATATATACACATAGATATACACATAGATATACACATATATATGTAAAATCAAAGATTAATAGCCATAATACATAAAGCATTCCTAAAACTCATTAAGGAAAAGCATCAAAGCTCAATAGGAAAAAATGAGCAAATGATATGAAGAAGCAACTCACAGAAAGTTGAACAAACATGAAAAAAAACTCAACCACATTTAGTAAGCAGGAATATACAAATTTTTAAATAAAATACTTTCACCATTGGCAAAAATGTAAGAAATTGATGATGCTGAATTTAGGTGAGAGTATGAAGAAATACATATGTATATAAATTATTGGCATAAATCCCTTTTAACACACAATGAAGCAGTAGCCATCACTATTTTTAAAATGTGCCTATCATTCGACCCCACAATTCTTACTGTTTCTATATTGCTAGAAATACTTGCATAAGTACACGAAAATACATGTTGAGAATGTGAAAAAGCAACACTATTTGTAATAATGAAAAAACTGTTAACAGCCTAAAAGTCCATTCATAAAGAAATAGTAAATGAATTATGGTTCATCCATACTGTGGAATACCATGCAGCAGTTAAGAAGAATGAATTCAATTTATAACATGAAAAGATTCGCTACATATATTACTGAGTGAATAAAAGCAAGATGCAGAACACTACATGCAAAATGATCCTGTTTAAATTAAAAAAACAAAAACAAAACTTTTTGTACACATACATACATTAATGTAACTGCATGGAGAAAGATATAAAATGTTACACACCAAACTGTTGATGGTGGTTACCTTCGGGGAGCGCATGTGAAAAAGATCTATTTTTCCTGTGTGCTTTTGTATTTTTTTGAACAAAAGCAATGTGTTAAAAAAAAAAAAAAAAAAAAAAAAAAAAGGAAAAGGAAATCCGAATCTTCCCACCCCCATCAAACTTGAATTTAAAAAATTAAAAATTAAAAAAAGTAAAAAGCTCATTTTAATGTATGAAGTGTAATCTTACCTATCTCTTCTTGAATAGAGACAGGTGTATGAGACTCTCTTTCTCCATTTTCAGGATCATCAGCTGCCTTAGCAGATTCACTCTGGGAAGAATTTAGTTCACTGCTGCTGTTACTGTTTTCCAGATTAGGCTGCATGGAGGTAGTGGTAGCACTAGTGTTACTGCTGTCACATGTCTTGTTAGGTTCTTCTAGAAAAATAGAATACCTGATTTTTAAATTGGAAATCACATCAAAAATAAATAATTGTCAGAAGAGACATTTTATTGTTTTACAATTGTATTACAAAGCTAGATTTTAAAAAAGAAAAGTTGCTCATGTATGAATAATGCAATGTATGAAAAAAATTGTAATCAACATCCTGTGAGTTATTTTTTAAGTCTCCCTGTCTATTAACTCAAACTCTTATCATCTCAGTCTATAGTAAAAACAGATAATTTTTCGGATACCCCAGAGCTAAAGAATAATAAAATGATGTAACTGTCTCAGAAAACTTACAGTGTACCAGATACTGCAGAAGTAATGTTGAGACAATACCTCAAAATCTGAAATTTATATTCTTACTTTTCTAAAAGTATTCAAGCAGCATTAGAAATAGAATTAAATAGGATTCTTTATCTATAAAGTTTTCTGCCTGAATTCTATGCCTCCAAATTAACTAGAAGGTAATGCCTGATTATTAATTTTAAGGACAATTTAATAGTATCTCTAAGAGTATAGTTCCTAAGAGTATCAAAATGAACACTACCATAAACTGAGAGCCTAGGTCTTCCCATGGTAGTTCAGAAATTGAGAGCCTCCCTCTGTATTTTACTGTCACTAATAAGATACTCTTTAAAAATCAATCACCTAAATTAAGAAGTGGGTGACAGTATATCACAAAGGCTATCTCTAATGTATAATGAGCTCCTAAATTTCTTTTGAGGGAAAAAAACAAACAACCTGATAGAAAAATGGGGAACTATATGAATTGTCACAAAAGAAATGGAAATGGCCTTAAAACATATGGAAATATGCTCACTTAATTCAAACTCAGGGAAACGTGAAGTCAAACTACCATATTTTGCAGTGTATAATGCGTACCCATGATTTTGGCCCAAATTTTCAGGGAAACGGAGTTAGTACTACCCATGTATAATGTACTTCTTATTTTTCCCTCACAAATTTGGGCAAAAAAAGTGTGCAATATACACGGCAAAATACGGTATACAGAGAAACTACTTCCCAGCTATCAGATTGGCAAAAGTTCAAGTCTCACAACACACTCAGGTGAAGAGGCAGCGGGTTAACAGGCACTCCCACACACTGCTGTGGGAATGGAATGCAAAATGGTGCAAAAAGGATAAAAAGGGAACTGACAGTATCCAGAAAAATTACACATGCATTTACTCTTAACCTAGCAATCCATGTCCAGAAACCCATCCCAAATACACTGGCAAAAGTACTAAATTACTCATTTACAGAGCTATTTGTTGTAGCACTATTTACAATGGCAAATGATCAGAAACAAATACAATGTCCATCAATCGGGCACTGGTAGTATAAAGGATGATGCACACGATGAAATATCACGCATCATAATAAGGAAATCACTACGTTCACATATGAAATGATCTCAAGATTAAATGTAAAAAGAAAGGTGCAGAACAGGGCTTACAGTGTGCTAACTTCTGTTTAAGAAGGGGAGAGACATATACATTTATGGATATATTTTGCTTTTATTTACAGAAAACACCCTAACGTTAATAAAAATGACAACCTATCAGGAAAGGGAGGGATCTGGTTACCTAGAAAGGGATGAAAGTAAAAGTTCTCTGCATATACACAGTTACATAGTTTGATCTTGGAATCATGTAAATGTTTTACTTTTTAAAAGAATTAAAATGCAACCCTTAAAAATTGAAAACAAACTAAAACAAATCTAACCATATATCAAGTTGTTGGCATAACCACACAGAGAAAAAAATTATTTCTGGAACACAATATTTCCACTGTACATCCTTACTGGAAATATCGTATAAAGAACCACAAAAAAAATCTTAAATGCCTTTCAGTAGTCTTATTATCAGCAGTAATACTGAAATTACTACAATCTATAAAATCATCTTATTACTATTTTAATGACGTCAGGATATTAATAATAATAATATATTATTATTAATGGACATCTATATCAGTATAAAGCAAAAAAATAATTAAGTTACTGTTGTTAGGAACTAAAGCTTTCAATGTAAGGGAAAAGAGATACAAGTGTTAAAACAAAGAAACTATGCAAACCTCAATCTGAATGTGAAATGTTCACATGAATTGATGGTCTTTTTCTTTTTAAAAGTAAGTATTTCTTAACACTACCCACCCAAAAAGCATGGAGGCAGTGAGAGCCCAAGAGCAGTAAGTACTCCTAGGCGCAGATTATGGCCTCTAAATATCATTCCACACTAAAGAAACCAGGGCTTCTTGGAAGAATGACTGATTCCAGGTCTGGGATAGGAAATGTGTAAGATAAACTTCAGACATCTTATTCTGCCCAAAAGCAAAGAAGCTATAGTAAAAGGACTCAAAAACTAACACGAATGGGCTTCCACTGTAAACATAAGCAAAATGGGTAACTATAACTGACTGAACCAAATTGAACATGAAGACCCCAGAGTTCAAAATGGATACCTAAAATGAGAAAGCCACATCCTTCCCCCCAAAGTCCATATAACTCATGAATCACCACTGAAGGTAACTGGACACCAACTCCTGACTCTGAAAATTAGAATTTAAGAGAAATAATTAAGCATTTATTCTTGCTCTAACTATATTTCAAGGTATTCAAATAGCCTTGGTTAATAAGGGAAAATTCTTTACAGAAGAATTCCAGGTAAAAAAAATATAAAAAAATTACAGAATTAGAAATCACCATCTAACCTCTAAATAGATTACTGATTCTGAAAAGATCATTAATGACTGAAAGGAACTTTACAATGTTACCACCTAAACTCACTGATTAATCTTAGCATTTGTAAAGGCAGAACAGACATTATGAGCCTTTTGATGCGATATATGAAGTATTCAGCACATAATTATGAAGTATTTTTGCCAAAAATACTTGAAAATGAATTTAATCATGCCTTCAGAAACAAATTAAACACCACCAAAAGGAAGGAAACAGATAAATCCTGGATGTGGGACATTCCATAAAAGGACACACTAGGATTCTTCAACAAGTCAACAGCATGGGAAAGAAAAAAGTCGGGGAAAGGGGGAGTGCTTTAGATTAAGAGACTCAGGAGATATAAAAACAAATGTTATGTCATATGGAGACCTCATTCGGAGTTATTTCAGATACAGCAAATGTAAATAACAAAAAAACATTTTTTAGTGAGGAAATTTAAATTGACTGGATATTAAGGAATTGTCAATTTTATTGAGATGATCATGGCAGTGTAATTATGTAAGAAAATGTCCATATTCTTTAGAGATCACTGGATTAGCTAGGGCTGATACAACATGATGTTTGCAATTTGCTTTAAAATACGGCAGTAGGAAAGAACACAAAAACACCTCAACAGAAAAGGGATAAACAAACTGTGATATAGTTACACAGAGGAGTACTATAATGCAGTTAATATGAAAGAACGTCAGCATCATACAACATTAGTAACATAACATAAAGTGAAAAAATTAAGTTCCAAAGTTACACTTAACACAATACACTTAATAAAATATACTTAACACAATACACTTGCTATGAAGTTTAAAATAACAAAAATGGAAATGTACAGTTTTTAGCAAATAATGTAGATGAACTCAATGAAACAAGATTATGTGGGTTACACATCACTTGGCCCTCAGGTATCAACAGTGTTAATTCTACTGGGTTTCCCTTAGAAGAAGGAAAAAAGTTACTGGTGAATAAAGGATCCAGGGTGACAATCACTTCAGGTAGGGGAGAGGTGAACAGGGGATGGGACTGGGAGATGGTTAGATGCAGGTTAGTTTCAAAGCAGGATGTAGCTTTTAGTTTTGGGTGATAGGTTCCTGGGGTTTATTTATTAATGATAAATTTATTTATTTATTTATTTATTTATTTATTTAGGGAGGGTGCAGCTCACAGTGGCTCATGCGGGGATCAACCAGCAACCTTGGTGTTATTAGCCCCATGCTCTAACCAACTGAGCTAACTGGCCACCCTTATTAACGATAATTTTAAACCTGTATGAATAAATTAAGAGGGATTACACAATGACCAATGCAATTAACTAAAGATTATGATTTATCTAATATTGCACCCGTGGGACCAAAGGGGAAACCCCCCCCTTCTGCCACCCCTCCCAACTCAGGTTCAAGCCGTTGTTTCTCAGTCTAGCTGTGTTTAAGACACAGCTCCCTGGCCCATGCTGGTATTATGAGCCTTGCACTCCCACCGGCTGAGGCAGTCGGTGGGTGGGTCGCTCACAGCAGCTTGGCAGCTCTCAGCAGTTCTTCGCCACTCCTGGCAGCCCATGGCAGATCACGACAGCCCAGCTTCAGGGAGAGCTGTTGTTCACAATCTTAGCTGTAGAGGGCGCAGCTTACTGGCCCATGTGGGACTCGAACCGATGACCTCAGCGTTAGGAGCAGGGCATTCCAATCACCTGAGCCACAGAGCAGGCCCAGAAAATGTTTTTAATTTGAGCCAAAATAAGAAAACAAAAAAGGAGTTTAAAAAAAAAAAAAAAAAAAAAAAGCATGGGTGAAGCAAGTATGACTAAATCTTGATAATGTTTTAATCTAAGTGTTAGCTATATGAGGAAGGGATCTATTATACTATTCTCTTAACTTTATGTTTGAAATTTTTCATTAAAAAAATTTATGAGAGATAGAAATGGCAAATTTAAAATGTGACAACTACAAAGCTACAAACCAGTACTACAATCAACTAACTCTTATGGGAAAAATGCATATAACTGGAAGAAAAGAAGTGGCTCACACAAATAACATCAGATTCCTCACTAATCATTCCTTTTACAGCTATGGATCTAGTTTTGTAGAGTGCAGTATACCTAATTTATAATTGCCTAAAAATCATTTTCTCAAATAATGAAATAGTATGTAAAGATATCCCCTCATTTATGAGCTCAGAGTTCATAATGCGTTTTCTCATAGAAATATAAGAGAAAGTGATTAGGTTCTAGGCCAGCCCACAAAAACTACCCACATAATATATACCCAAGTATGATTTTAATCAAGAAAAATAATTTTGGGATAGGAACTTAAGAGCTTTTGTCTATAAATATATCTCTTAAAACACTTTATAGAAAGTGCTCTCTGCTATCAGGGAGCTAATGGTATTTCATAAAAGAACAGTCAATAAGTCCCCTACCCAAGTATTCTAATCTAAACAAACCATTAATCCACTGAAAGCAAACTGAGTTCAATTCTATCCTTTTAAACTTTTAAGGTGTTAATGAGCTGAGGACTACCAGAAACTCATGATGCATAGCTTTTCTGTTAACTTGTCCCAAGTGGAAAATAGTGTTTTCCTCCAATTTGGCTGAGAACACCGATTCTGGGTTTTTAAAATAATGCTTCTAGAACTCTTCACCTCCTTACTTCATTAGATTATAGGATTAAGAAAATCTCAAGCATTTCCTTCAAAACACCACAAAGGTATCACCTACCAACATGTACATTTTAATCCTCACAGTCGGTAAGTTCTAGTCCTACAGCAAATAGTATAGTTTTGATATTTACAATACTATTTTCATTGGTCATGACACTGTAAATGACTAAAAACAGGGAAATTTTTGTAATTATCCCTCAAACCAAAATTACATATAGATCTTGATCTTCAATGTCTGAACATAAACACCAAAGCCTAAAAAACAAAAACAAAAAACCCCACAAAATTCTAAGCAAAAAACTACTTTAGAGAAAAAAGTAATTTTTCCACCTGACAGTAAAAGGGAAATTTTTAAGAAGGAAAAAAGTGAGGTAAAATAAATAACCTGGAGATGGGCCCCAATAAAAAACAAAAAAAACAGGGGGCCGGCCCGGTGGCTCAGGCGGTTAGAGCTCCGTGCTCCTAACTCCGAAGGCTGCCGGTTCGATCTCCACATGGGCCAGTGGGCTCTCAACCACAAGGTTGCCAGTTCAATTTCTCGATTCCCGCAAGGGATGGTGGGCAGCGCCCCCTGCAACTAAAATTGAACATGGCACCTTGCGCTGAGCTGCCGCTGAGCTCCCGGATGGCTCAGTTGGTTGGAGCGCGTTCTCTCAACCACAAGGTTGCCGGTTCAACTCCCGCAAGGGATGGTGGGCTGTGCCCCCTGCAACTAGCAACGGCAACTGGACCTGGAGCTGAGCTGCGCCCTCCACAACTAAGATTGAAAGGACAACAACTTGAGTTGGGGGAAAAAAAAAAAAGGCCTCGAAATACACACTGTTCCCCAATAAAGTCCTGTTCCCCTTCCCCAAATTAAAAAAAAAAAATCTTTAAAAAAAACAACAACAGTGCGTCCATTAAAAAAAAAAAAAGAAACTTTGACCTAATTGTCCTATACTACAACCAATAACTAAAAATAGATATCCTCTTCTAGTGTACATGGGCTATTTATCAACATTAACAATACGTTGGACCATTTAAAAAGCCTAAACAAATCTTAAAGGACATAAATCATGCACCAGAATATACTCTGACTACAGTGGGTTAAACTAGAAATATATAACAAAAAGACAATTGGAAAATCTCCAAATGTTTGAGTATAAAACAATGTACTTCTATATTAAGTGATGGGTTAAAAAAACACACATCATAATGGAAATTAGAAAATATTTAAAACTGAATGATAAAGACAATATAACATATAAAAGTCTGTGAGATGCAACTACAGCAGTACATAGAGGGAAACATACAGCCTTGATAGCAGACATAGAAAAAAGAAAAACTAAAAATCATCAAAGCATCCATCTTAAAAAGCTAGGAGAAAAAATAACAGAGTGTTTAAGACTTTTGGAGGTGACGGATATATTTATGCCATACATTATGGTGTATATTTATGTCCAAAACCATCAAGTTGTATATATTAAATATGTACAGCGTTTTGTATGTCTTATACCTCAACAAACTGATTTTTAAAAATTTGGGGGGGGGGGGGGTTGGTGAAATCTACAAAAAATGTAAAGAAAACAGGAAGGAAATAATGAAGATGACAAATACACTAGAAAAAACATACAACAGAGAGAGGATCAACACGAAAGTTACTTTTTAAAAAGTCTGATAAAAATTGCTAACAGTACTGTCAGAAGATTAAGAGAGGACAGATAACCAATTTCTGAGTTGAAAAAAAACAAAACATGACTACAGACCCTATAGACATTACAAACACAGGATGTTATTATGCCAATAAAATTTAAAATTGAAATGAAATGGGTGATTCCTAGAAAAATGCAACGTATTAAAACTGATACAAGAAAACAGAAAATATGAATAGCTCACTACCAAAGAAATGGAATATAATTAATAACTTCTCTACAATGGAAACTCCAGGACCAGATGGCTTCAGCAAACATTTAAGGAATAAATAACACCAAGCCACAGAAACTACTGCAGACAAGAGGAGAAATGAGAACTTGACACAAAGGTCTGACATGGGCATTATCCTAGAAGGAAAACTCTAAGCCAATATCACTCATGGAAGTAGTTGCAAAAATCCTAAACAAAATATTAATAAACTGTATACAACAATATTTAAGAACGAAAATACAAATCATGACCAAGTTGTATTATACTTACTTCAGGATATGAGATTCGGTTAACACTTAAAAAAAACACACGTAGAAACTGCTTCCAGTCAAGATAGAGGGACTGGATTTACCCTCTCCCATGAAACAACCACAAACAAAAAAAGAGACAACTTAATAGAAAATGAACAAAGGAACCCACAGGCACTTCAGAAAAGAAGATATCCACATGACCTATATGCACATATACACATATGCATGCATACATACACACACGAAAAGGTGCTCAACATCCTTAGTCACCAGGGAACTGCAAGCTCAAACCAAAATAAGTTATCCCTACATTCCTACCAGAAGAGCTAAAATAAAGATTGGGTGGGGGGCGGGGGGCGGATTACATGATGTTCTTATAACACATAGAAAAAGTCTTTCATGATTTTCATCCAAGTATTAACCATAATTCTTTACCTTTAATGGAATTACCATTGTTTTTTTTTCTTATTTTGCTCATCTAAATTTTCTAATTTGTTTTTTGAAAAATACATGTAGCTCCTATAATAAAAGTTCTTTTTCATTTTAAAAATGGCACAAAGAAAGGCATAATCATATTATAGGTGTGATATAACTTATTTTGAGCATAATTTTAACTTTTAAAAGCTTAAAATATGCATTACTGATTAACTTACATTTTTATATCAAATATAGCGTACAAAAATGTTCTGTGATGATGGTTCTCTATTATATTACGGTTTGAAATGTTATTTAAAAAACTACATGAGCACATGCAAACATAAAATTAATCTGTTAGCACATACAGAACTGGAATGGTCAAATCATTCAACACTGAGCCATTAGTATGTAAGTACTCAAAACCAAAAACATCTGCCACTATGGTCTGGTGATAAAATATACAATTAAGTCTAATACACAAAAACAGCTAAATGAACTTTCAAAAGCATGATTATGATGAGTTTCAAGCACTAACTGCAAGAACATGTGTCAAACTCCAAATGTTAGGTGACAATTTAGCAATCAGGGATGGCACTTATGTAAGCAAGCAGCATGAATGAACATATACTTTAAGTTTTAGGTGACATTCAGCTTTTACTACAAAAGGGAAGGATTCCCCCCATTACAGAGGCATTGATACACTGCCCTCTGTACCTGGCACGTCCTGGGGGAGCTCAGATGCCACCTTCTTCTCTGCCATGTTGCTGCTATCATGGGTTTCTGAGAGACACCCCACAGGACTCCTCCCTTCAGAGGGACTAGTCTCTTCTGAAGAAGCATTTGTTGTGTTGTCGTCAAGATTTGCTGATACAGAGTTACCTTTATCCCCAACTTCTGTTGGCTCTACAGTAAAATGCACAATAAAACTTTAAAGATATCCTTCAGAATTGCTTTAGGACATATGGCCACATTCAATCAACTACTAAAAATGAAAGATCACCAAAAAAATCCCGCTTTTATTTGATGGCCATCTTGAAGCAATTAGATTCTGAAATATTTCTGCAGTAGGTAACCCAAAGAGTATTTCAGAATATTTAACATATTAAGAATGTTTAAGTAATTAATATAAAATAAACATATTTTATCATATACAAAAGTGGATATTCTGGTATAAAAAGTGTTTTTTTCACCAACAAACCTTACAGGGAAATGGTACCTTATTAGGACGTATAAATAGAGATCTGGGTATAACATTATAGTAAATCCATCAATATATAAAACTCATTACAGTGACTATGTTACAAGGGGAAAAGGCATCTTTATCTCTTTAGAAATGTAAAATTATTTAAGTAGTTGCTTATAATAAAAAAGATTCATTTCCATTTGCAAGTAAAGTTGGAGATTTCATAAATAACACTGATGAAATTTCTTTTTAACCAAGTAATTTTTTTACCCTCAGATTTTCCTTGCTCAGGATCATCGTCTGGTGTTTTATCCTCATTTTCTTTTTCAAGGGACTGGTCTTCAAACTCCTCCCTGCTTTTCTCAGCATCTTTGGAGTTATTCTCAGTCTCACTGTTGTCCTTTTCTATTTCTTCTGGGCTTTTAACAATATCAATCTCTCCCTTTTTGGCTCTTATGGATTCCAAAATTTCTTCTATAATAAAAACAAATAAAAAATTTTGTTTCCATACATACCAAATATAAAAGTACTACAAATGCCACTTTTAAGAGTTTCAATTCAAGTTATTAAAGTTAAATATGTTAAAAGCATTAGAACCATGAAATAAGGATCAAGATTATCAGTATAATTCTGATGTTTAGAGAACTCAACCAATTTGGATATCTTCATTTCTAGAAAATACATGCAAATTATAGGCTCTTTTTTTTTTTAAAGGAAGAAAAACCTAGTCTACTTTATGAAATTGAGACTTGATTATAGATGACTGTCACATGCTCTGCCACATGACAGAGGCCCACCGTGTGGGCAGCATGGTACACTGACCAAAACCCAGAGCCCCACAAACTATGCAGATCAGGTTTGAATTACTTGTGTGACCCTGGGCAAGCTACTTAACCTTCAGTCCACTGTAAAACGAAACAACAGAGGCTCATTTGGAAACATTTTTCTTTGAAGTTCCAGAACTGTTCTGCAAATCACTAAATCTCTAAGGGCTCTAATCCTCTTTCAACATGGGTAGTGATACAATGATAGACCACAAGATTATTCTTTGGGTTATGATCCAATACGACCACTTTTTATTTTGTTGCTCAAATTGTCCAAGCTTTGGCCATTGGGAGATTTTTCAGGTGAGTCCTGTGTCCTTTAAACAGATCTCATCCATTCATTCATTCAGCACTTCCTTACTTTCCAGTACTACAAGGTGCTCCAGGCTCCCCAGACTCCCCTTGTGTTTTCCCTGTCCCAGCCCTAGAATCCACTCTAAGGAGTCTTGGTTCTTTTTTATTGGCGTATGATACTTAGAAGCCATGATCTGGGTGCTAGGTGTACTTGTAACTACTGGGGTATCACTGCTTCTGCATTCTCTCATCCTACAGAGCGAGGAAAGTATGTATGTACACTGACCCACGTGTATAGATACATCTACGTTATTTCTATATCTATGTGTCTGTGGTTCACTACCCTGTTGCTTCTTTGTAACTACTTCTCTGACAAAAGAAACCTGGTTCTCATTATCTACAATATACCTATTTGATCAATATTAGTATACATAGTAGTTTCAAAATTGATAAACTGTATACCCTTCTGTATTTACCAACTAGAGACAATGTTTGTGAACAAGAAACATTTTTAAAACCAGGTACTCATGGTACTTTTTGGATTTTTTAATTTCCTTTGTTTAAGTGTTCTTTAACTTCATTTTCGTCACTATTTCTTAAATTGCAGGTGTCTAGAATGTTTCCCAGGATTAGAAAAACCTTGTAAAGTCATCACTGGAAAATACCTTTCTGGTAAAGTGATTACGTCTGAGCTGACTGGAGTTAATTCCTCACACTCGCTCTCACCTTCTCTACTTATTCCTATAAGAATTTAGAGCCAACGAACATCTAAGACACCTACAGGACAACAATTTCAAGTGGAAGGTAATTCCAACTGGCATATTTTCTGTTCTCATCATCCAAGTCATCCCAGGATCCTTTCTGACATTATTTCCTCACATTCCTGCTTTCAGTTCTGATCTACCCTAGCTGCATTTACTCTTGCTAAGTACACCAGACTTACCAACGGAAGTATCTCAAATCACTCTTTTTAAAAGAACTTTTTATTTAGAAAAAAATTACCTACTTTTCTTAGAGCCAGATGATTTCTCACTTTCAAACATAGCTCCACCCTGATCTTCCACTGCCAGATTTATGACCACAGGTCTCTGATTTTCTAAAAAGGTTGTAATTTCAAATATCCTATTTGTTACTACTCTATCAAGCATACATATATTTATAAGTTTAGATGTGCTTGTTTTAGGTTTAAAAAACTATGGTACCCATAACCATGAGAAAACCAGACCAAAAAGTCAAAAGGAGAGAAAAACATTAAAGGATGAAAGAAAAAATAATCAGTTTAGATTATATCTAATCTATAACATGTATAGTCTATGCACATGTTTGTCTTATGCTTTGCAGGAATATTTCAAAACTAAACTGAAAGAACTAACCTACCAGATTTAAAAAAAAAATCTCTACTTAGAAAAAAAAGTTATTCTAAAGATAAACTTCCCTCAAACAAGCAAAATAAAGCATTATTAAACACAATTACCATAAAGGTATATGATAAAACAAATTTAGTAAACCATTTACAGTTACAAATATATGTAAATTGTAGAATCTAAATGATGAGTATATGGGTGTTTACTGTACAATTCTTTTGACCTTTCTGTATATTTGAAAATTTTCATAAAATATTAGGGGGAAAAAATTCATCCACCAAAAATAGAATTAAACTCTTCTAAAGCGGACATGTAGGTATATAAAAACCAGAGGGTTCTAAATTTCAAAGAATTTATGCTGTTTGAGAGGTTAAAAATATCAAGTCATTAAGACAGACTGTGATTCTGAAATTATGACACTGAAACTTATTCTTGGCTATTTCAGAACCCCAGTAATTTCTACTGTTTTCATCTCATAAAATCCCAAGTTAAAGAACACCACTAGATATTATTTTGGGTATTTACCTGGACTGGATGCTCCTAAACTGACTATCATAGCCAAGACTTTGGTTCCCAGAGAGAGCAAATAAAGGTTAACAGTAGCAGCCTAGTGTTTTAATGGGGGAATTCTTCTATATGAACGTCTAATTCATTACCAATACACTCCTTACAAAATTGTTGACAGAATTAAAGGCTTGTAAAACATCTAGGTGAACACCTGGCCCACAGTAGGTACTCAAAAATGTTAGTTTCCCCTTCTGTTTCCCATCAATTTTCAATTCTTGTGAATCCCTCCTCCTCTAGTACCAGGTTGGTTGCACTGAGCAAAAAAAAAAAGAAAAAAAAGGAGGAGGGAGGGAGGGAGGGAGGGAGGGAGGGAAGGAAGGAAGGAAGGAAGGAAGGAAGGAAGGAAGGAAGGAAGGAAGGAAAAAAGAAAGAAGGAAGAAGGAAGGAAGTTGGTCAGTCACTTTTTGTATAGATCTCACCATTAAATCCAAGGGGCAGTTTACCTTATTTAAATGACCTCCACGCTGTATTAAGAGGGTAACTGCAGGAAACAAGGCGATCTCACAGCACACAAGCTTTGGCCACCTAACTTTCTAAGACTGTATTGTGGCCTAACACTCAAAGCTCTGTCTGCTGTTTTCGATTACTACAAAGGTTTAACTAATATTTAGAAGTACATTACATGCTGAATTACACTGAAATATAACACGCTCACTGTAGGAAATCTGAAAAATATAAAAAGGAAACCAACTATAATCCTACTATGCTAACTGGTTGTTTTCTAAATCTGGTCTATTTATCCAACTGGTTATTAAGAAGAAGAGAATTTACCGTGTTTCCCCGAAAATATGACCTAGCTGGACAATCAGCTCTAATGCGCCTTTTGGAGCAAAAATTAATATAAGACCCAGTATTACATTATATTATATTATACCCGGTCTTATAGTATAGTAAAATAAGACTGGGTCTTACATTAATTTTGTTCCAAAAGATGCATTAGAGCTGATTGTCCAGCTAGGTCTTATTTTCAGGGAAACATGGTAAGTACCTCAATGACCCAGCTACTGTTTTTGCACAGTATCTTATATAATTCTCCAATGTACAGTGTTCTATCACATGATAATCCATAATGGAATTAATGAATTCCTCTTTTTTGGACATTTTTTTCATTTTTTTACATTACCCTAAATCAGACCAGTAAACACTGATTATCCATTCTATTTTGGGTTTGTTCTTTATTAAGATGATACTATGTATACAATTTGGAAACAGACAAAACACTCTAGAAAATATTTCTAATTCAACATACTTGATGAAAATACACTTCACGTTGCTTTGTTTAGGGGACTGGACATAGATCTTTATTATGGTACTAAAAGCTGAGAACGTAAGACAGCAAAAAGGGGTTTGTCAATTTCGACACCATAATTCATGAAAGGAAATTAAGAGGGGAAGTAACCTTTCTGAAATTAATAAAACTCCCTCTCCATAAATATGAATGAATTCAAAAGAATTGGTGCAGTGTGTGAGAATCAGCTTGTATATAGATGAGCTAAATATATTTATTTTAAATATAAACATTCTACTTTAAGAAAACAGAAAATGGAGACATCTTTCAGTAAAAGGAGAATGGGGAAAATTAAGGCATATCTGCTTAGCAGACAATATATGCAGTAAAAGAGCAGAAACAGGCAGTTAAACTTTCAAAGTCATACCTAATCATTTCATCTAAGTTAAGATTTAAAGGCACTATTAGAAAATGCAGGGACAGCCTGGTGGCTCAGTTTGGAGCGCCTTGCTCCTAACGCCCAGGTCGCTGATTCGATTCCCACATGGGTCAGTGACCTGCGCTCTCTACAGCTAAGATTGTGAACAATGGCTCTCCCTGGAGCTGGGCTGCCGTGAGCAGCCGGAGGTTGGCATGAGCTGCCAGTGGGCTACCATGTGCTGCTGTGGGCTGCTGAGTGCTGCCGTGGGCTGCCATGTGCTGCCAGGAGTGGCTGGTGGCCAGCGTGAGTGGCTGGTGGCCAGCGTGAGCAGCCGTGGGCTGCTGTGTCCTGCCGCGGGCTACCATGTGTGGCCGTGAGTGGCGGGTGGCCATGAGTGGCCGGGAGCCATCATCAGCGGCCAGCAGCCGGCGAGAGCTGCCACGAGCTGCTGTGAGAGGCCCACCAGCGACCGACTGCCTCAGCCGGGGGAGCACAATGCTCATAATACTAGCGTGGGCCAGGGAGCTGTGTCCTACACAACTAGACTGAGAAACAATGGCTTGAACTGAAGTGGGGGGTGGGAGGCAGAAGAAAGGGGGGTGAAATAAAAGAAGAAAATACAGATGATACTTATTAAACATGCACAGAGCATATCTGGCAGGATTTTTTTAAATGGCAATAATGGTTGTCTCTGGAAAAAAGAAGGTGAAACTGATTATGAAGATCACAGATTTATTTTTCACTGAGTCTATACTAATATAAATAAATGACTGAATAAATAAATGGAGAACTTATTTATTTACCTCCTGTGTAGAAAAATCCCAAATAATTTATGTAGATAACTGTTCCCTCAAGGAGGTGGGCATAACACCCCAACCCCTAAGTGTGGTCTGTGCAGTGACTTTCTTCCCAAAAACAAAGAATGGGTGGGAGGGATAATTTTATAATGGAGAAACCTGACAAACACTACCTCAACCAGAGGAGCCAAGTTAACATGGTCAGTGTAAGTCATGCTCACAGCACACACTCTTGATATGATGATGAGAATGGCACGTCCCCTCTGTGGTCTTCCTCCCCAAACTGCGTAACCCCAGGCTGACTGAGAAGAACCTGAGACAAACCCATATTTAGGGCATTCTACTAAATACCTGACCAGTACTCCTCAAACCTGTCAAGGTCATCCAAAATAAGGAAAGCGTGAGAAACTGTGCCAATCTAGAGGAACCTAAAGAGACATGATGACTACAATGTGATGTCCTGGACGGGGTCACGAGACAGAAAAAGTGCCATTCGATAAAAACTAAGGAAATCTGAATAAAGTATAGACTTAATTTATTACAACATACCAATATTGGTTCATCAGCTATGACAAATGTACTGCAGTAAAGTAAGATGCTAATAACGGGAAACCTGGGGCAGGGTATATGGAACTCTCTGTACTGTCTTAGCAACTTTTCTGTAACTCACACTATTCTAAAAATAAAAGTTTTATTCAAAATAACGAAGCAAAGAGTAAACTTTAAAACAATACCATTTCTCATAATTAAAAACAGGATTCCCAAACAGGCTTAAAAAGATACTTGGATTAAAAACAAACCACTTGGGGACTATTAGTAATGACCAGGCCAAGATCCAATACACTAAAACGAATAGCATCTCTAATTCGTATTAGGATGAACAGCTTCTCTCAGCAAAACAAAATACAGAGAATTCAAGTAAAATATACACACGTGATCATAATGTTCATATTTTGTAGTGATTTCATACCAAGAGTTTATGTCAAATAGAACAAGAAGTAAAACAAGAACATCCCCTCACCGTTAGCTGCCGCCAGGAAGGACTTGTTACTGCCCCGCGCCTTGTTGGTCAGGTCCTCGGTGATGTCCATGTGCCTGTGGATTTCCTCCCGCATTTCTTCCAGAACTTTGCACAGTTCTGCTTCCCAGTAATCTTTGTCGAGACAGTCAATTAATTCTGCAAGCTGGACCTTTGTGCTGTAGTACCAAATTTTCTTTTCATTTTCATTTTCTGTATCTTCTTCTCTGTTTAAAAAAAGTACAGGAACACTTGCTATGTTAGACACAATGGCAACTTATCTGGCAATTTTACCTGTTCGATGCAAGTTAAAATATGTAACACAAAGTTTGTGCACTAAAGCTCAATGTATTTGCTCAATATATGAGACAAGAGATCCCCTCAAGTCTCATTCAAACGCAACTTACTCTTATTTCATTTGAACAACCTCTAATTATTTTGATTTCCTATCCCACAGCAGCTTGGGATAAAATAATTATGAGTAGTAGTGGGGAAAGAAACTAGTACAGCAGCAAAGGATATCTAAAAACGTAACACAGAAAACAGGACCTCAAGCTTCTGAGCATTAGTACTTGGTGGCAGACAGTCTTGGTTACACTTCAATCAACTTCCAGATCACCACTGGAACAATGTGATGAGCAGAATTTATAACGATTTTTTTTTTTTTAAAGGAGGGCGTAGCTCACAGTGGCCCATGCAGAGATGAAACGGCAACCTTGGTGTTATTAGCACCACGCTCCCCAACTGAGCTAACTGGCCACCCCTATGAGCAGAATTTTAACCAGAAATGTTCAACTATATTCAGTACGTGGCCCATCCACATTACAATAAAGGTGAGAAACACTTCCATAAAAATGGTATAAAGGCTCTAAGCTCTGGTCCTTGAAGGCGTTATCTCAATGGAGAGAGAATGTCTCATCTTTCGTATTTTCTGATGGACAATCAAAGCTCAGACTGGAGAGAAGCTTCCTTTTCCACTTAAGTCTCTCCAGTGGGTCCCATTCACCCTGGAACAGAGGTACAGACTTCAACAGGGATGGACAGTCACTAACTATTATAAAAAACACAAGACAAATTAATGGCTAGGGCCAGACTTAGAGAAACACATGTGATGGTATTTCTTCTCTCATTCACAAGGAATTCAGGAGTGTGTGTGAGGTACTTGATGAGAAAGAGTCTAACTTTCCCACCTACTCAAAGGCAAACTCATGGAGTTGAAGGAACTGGACTTCAAGAAAGATGTGGCTTTAAATGGGCTCGGTCACTCATGAGATATTAGAGCGTGGACACGCCACAACCTCTCTGAGCCTCTGGGCCACTTTATGTACCTGTCTTCAGGGCAACCGGAACGATGACAGCGATTGTAAGAAGACATCTATCCTAGTGCCTGGGCACATCATTGGTGATCAATAAAAATACCCTATTATATTAAGGTAGTAAATAAATAAAAATTTAGCAGAATTCCAGGAATGAGTCCTTAAGCAATCCCGAAGAAAGAAGGGATATATTAAACATGGATAAATAAAACGGTAACAAAATTGTCAAAAATTTTAAAGAAAGGAAGATTAATAAAGGGTTCCTTCATTAGCTTTTCTCTTTCAGATCAGCATCTGCTGGCATACGAGGTTAGGAAATTTCTGTTAAAAGCTTTTTACAATTTCTGAGAATTGTTGTTTAAATCAGCTCTAGATTTCACTCTATAATGGATATTTCTACTGACTTTTCTGAGTGATGACAATAGTCTTATTCCAATTGACAGTGTTAAAGAAGTCAGAGTCTTCTAATCCAAAAATTAATAAAAAGCTTTCAAAAGGCAACACCAAATCAAAAATCTAATTAAGTGACAATATCAAATCAGCAAGTACTTAGTGAGCCCTGACTGAGCTATAAGAGTCATAGCACAGCCTGATTCTTTATGTTCTAAAGAATCAATCTTTAGGATTTCCCCTTTTATAAAGATGTTGAATTCTTTAACTGTTTGCTTTTTCTTCTTTATTCAGAAATATCTACAAATTTCAATGGAACAAGAGAAACATTCTACGTAAAAATGTTTTTTGGGTAGAAAACATAGTTTACAAGCATATGATTATCAACATGAAAATGAGATGCTACGGGAACAAATGTAATTTAATGGACATTTTGTCCCTTTTTTTCCAAACAACTCACAGACTATCGAAAGGGTCCCTAACAGCTGAATGACTTAGTCCATGCTGGCATCTACAGAATTTCCATCTTAACAGAGAATAGTTATTTATTTTTTTTAAGGAGGGCGCAGCTCACAGTGGCCCATGCGGGGATGGGACAGTGACCTTGGTGTTACTGGCACCATGTACTAACCAACTGAGCTAACTGGCCACCCCAAGAACAGTTACTTTTAATTTTAATCTTAATTTACATCTTAACAGAGAACTCACTGCTTCACATGGCAGTCTGCTCTAGACTGGAACTGCTCTTTTGGGAAGTTTTTCTTTTTAATGAGATGGTGCAAACCTAACACACCCACCCACTAGTCGTGGTCCGGCTGCTGGAGTTACATGAAATAAACCTAACACCTGCACACACAGTCCTTCCAATCCTTCACAACTTCTGTAATTGTACTGTTTCCTTTGCAGGTCAAAGATGCTCAAATACTTGAATCATTCCTCATGCAACATGTTTTCCAATTCTTCGTTACCCTCATATTCTTCCCCCAAATGTACAGTTTGTCCATGTCCCTCTAAAAATGTGACAAGCAAAAACTATTTTTTATTCTCCTCTTCAAAGGTAATACTTAACACTGACATTTGTTTTTCTTCTTGAAGCTACATGTAAAAGGATGAATTTTTTAAAAGCATAAAGTAGAAAAAAGTGAGCAATAACTGCTAATGCTTTCAAAGAAAAGTTGTCTGAATCCTTATGCACGTGGGCACATTTACAGTTTACTTAATGAAAATTATTTGTTCTAATTGTAAAAGTGATGACAGCAGCTTTCTCATATAAATATACATGGATTTGTACGTATATTTGGTTTTGGGGTTAGAATGTGGTTTCCACAGAAGCTCTGTGCTTACAACGTCCCATGTGCACACCCAAACTGGCATGGCTTCCCTACAGATACTGATCAGCGCAAGGAGCCCATTGGATGGCAGGAAAGGACAGGTTGGCATGAAAACATTTGTCCAAAAATAAACTTTTGAGCAAACATACGTATGTCTACATTTTAAAGTCTGGCTTTTACTTTCACATGATATAAGCAAGAGGTTGATGACTAACAGTAAGTTTTGAGTTTTGTTACTAAACAAACCCACAGAAACTAAGAATGAGGAACACCAGTGTACTGGGTTGAACAGTAGGTCCCCCAAAGTCATGTCCACCTGAAACCTTAGCCTGTGACCTTATTTGGAAAGAGGGTCTTTGCAGAGGTAATGAGCTAAGGATCGTGAGATGAAATCATTCTGGATTTAATGTAAGCCGTAAACTCAATGCCTACTGTCCTTACAAGAGAGGACACAGAGAGACACACCGATGTAAAGACGGAGGCAGATTGCAGGGATGCATCTGTGTACGAGCCAAGAAACACCGAGGAGCGCCAGCAACCACCAGAAGCTAGGAGGGAGGAGGCATGGAACGGTCCCCTGAGAGCCTCCCGAAAGAACCAATCCTTTGACCCTGATTTCGGACTTCTGGCTACCAGACTCGTGAGAGAATAAAGTCTTGTTGTTTTAAATGACTCAGTTTATGGTAATTTGTTATGGCCGCCCTAGGAAACTAATACAGATGTTGGTGCCAGGAAATAGAATGTTGTTCTAACAAAACACCTAAAAATGTGGAAGTGGCTTTGGAATTGAGTAATGGGGAAAGGCTGGAAGACTGTAAGGTACTTGATGGAAAAGGATTAGACTGCCTTGGGGAGAGAGAGGTAGGTAGAGGTAGGTAGGGAGGTAGGTAGAGAGGTAGGTAGAGGTTATGCTGCCAACAAGCCGAGGCACACTTGGGGCACCAGAAGCTGGACAATGCAAGAAAGTATTTGTTCCTAGAGCCTCTGGAGGGAGCACAGCCGCGCTGACACCTTGATTTTAGGCTTCTAGCCTCCAGAACTGTGCGAGAATAAATTTCTGCCACCCACTTTGTGGTATTTTGTTGTAGCAGCCACAGGAAACTAACGCAGCTAGGGATTCAGCAAGGAAAGACAACAGCTACTAGGTCAGGCAGCCCAAGGAGGTCAGGAGCACACATTCTGGATCCAGAGTGTCTGGACGGAAGCCGCATTCCATCACTTACTAGTTGTGTGATATGGGATAAATGACTTAACCTCTCCGTGCCACAACTTCTCCATCTGAAAAATGGGTGACAGTGCTTCTATAAAATGCGGTTGGGAAGGGTTGAGTTAAAATATGTAAAGTACTCAGAACACTACCAGCCCCTCGTGGGTGCAATATACAGAATTGCTATTATTTTCCTCATCTTATGAAGTATGTGATCTCTTCCTTAAGACAAATAATTACAAGTAGGACTGGTGTGAAAAAAAAAGTAGAAGTCTTTCAGGGAGCAAGAGGGAGACAGGTTCACAGAAAGAAAGCCCGAGAAAATGGCAATAAATAGGCCAAGACTTGAAGGGTATGTTAAAAAGCCAAAAGGATTTTTTGGTGTTTTAGTTTGCTTTTTATTTTGTTTTTGGGTGGTGGGAAGCAAGATAATTAAACGTACAAAGTCAGGGGCCTGTGAACTATCTGTTAAGAGCAAATGGGAATAATTGAGAAGTTTCTCAAC